>NC_056731.1:1936160521-1936318021 GCF_019279795.1 Protopterus annectens
TTATACTGAGGTATCATTCTTGGTGAGGGCATGATGCTACTCAGCGTCAGGGTCATACCCACCTGGGCTCCATGATCAGAGAGCTCTTCCATGTCTCTTTTCATGTAGTCCAGGGAGGTACGTCTCAGGTCATTCACACCAACATGAACAATGACAGAGTCATATTTGTACTTGTTCTGGAGGGACCTGAGTGCTTGTATTGTGTGGCGGATTCTGACTCCCAACAGGCAGCTAACAGTAACCTTGTCCTTGTCCAGCCTACTGAGTGAGACGTCAGTATGCCTGACTATAGAGTCACCTATTACTAGTGTGTTAGGTATGTTATTTCACCTTAAGGGCTGTGATTGTACGGCACACTGATTTTGTGTTTTATGTGCTGTCTGGTTTGTGACGGGAGGTGCAGGTTATTTGGGTGTCTGCTTTGGAGGTCTCTGATGCTTTTGCAGGTTTTTATTTAGAGCCTCCGACTATGATTTCATGTATTTATGTGTATTTTTTGCCAGTGCTGGTTTAGTATGTCTATGTGATGCTGGAGGTGTGGTGCAAGTGTTAACCTTCTCCTCATGACTGCCTGTTCCAGTCTTGGGTGGAGAGAGAGCTTAGCCTCCAATTTAGCTATACAATTGCATCTCTCGCATATGTTAATGTTTTGTGGTAGGAGGAGAGGGTTGTCTGTGTACATGAGGCAGTTGCAACATTGCCTCAGGATACCAGGTTCACCAGCTGGACTGGAGAGTATACCTGAAATTGCCCTTTGGTCATGCCTGTATAGTAGGGTGAGCTGCTTAATCACTTGGTTGGTGAGGGGTGAATAATGAGCCTTGCCCTGCTGGGCAATCAAGTGTCGGGGTACATTAGTGCTTGCTATTAGGTCTGAGCAAGGGCTGGACTGTAGGATGTTTTTTAAGTGCTTAGGTTGAGAGTTAGACTACTTTCAAGGGAAAAACTGAGGAGGAGACTTGGTGGAGCCAGGATAAATTTAGCCCTAGCTAACCGGCGCTGCCCAGACGTGCAAAACCGTGCAGACGTGTTTTTTACAGCATGGAAATGAAAGAGAAATTAGCCCACAATGGCCTATAAACAACTAACTTCTGAGCTGGAACCACTCCTCCAGGGACAGATGGCTGCTCAAAGCTCCCTCTCTCACAGGTGAGCAGAAAAACGTTCTATCCAAGTAAGGTATGGGCAACTCAGAAAATTGTAACACAGCCATGAATTCAGCACTAGCCTGAAAACTGGACTATACTAGCTTATGACTCCAAAACGAAAATGCTAGCAAGTTCGACAGGTGCACGAACCACAGTAACTTGAATGTAACACAAAAAGGCCAGCACTAGGGAATGAGGCAGAATAATATAAAAATAAAGACAAAAATGTTTATTAGAACCAGACCGGTTTCAGCTTGTAGCTTTCTTCAGTGGCAATACATGACATGTGGTTGACAGACTGCATTTAAATATTAGAGCCAACAAGGCAAATAATGACATCATTTCCTGTAGGATCCAGAAAAAAGTTTTACAAATAAAATACATATTGGTGTATGTATAAAAAATTTATGTATAAGAATAATATACTAGCTTAGAAAGGTGGGAAACAAGGAAACTTTATTTTAAAAGATAGGGCAAAAACAGTAAAAAATACACTTAAAACAGCTTTATATGTCTACAAGCAATCAGAAAAGGCTTCTAAACAAATTACCCAATTAACCAGTAAAAAAAATCTCAAAACTGAGCCCTGTTCCTGTAGTCTTCAATTAGACAAGTTCTAACTGCACACTCCTGCAACTGGAGTGCAGGGGAACCTTCTCCAAAAAAGAAGGCCTGGATTAGTGCTCAAGTTATACAAACAAAGCTAGATTCAGCAGGCCTGGATCTAATCTATTCTACAGCAAACAAAGCGCATCAATTTCCAAATTTCAATTCCCTTATTTCAAGGGAGGTGTCACCAAAAAACATTCAATTTGTTTAAAGGACTAAAAACCTAAATTTAATGAAGTCAATACAAAATCTGCTATGTTTCCCTAAAGCATTGTTAAATTCTTGCTTTCTAATAGCTGCACAATGTTTCTTAATCTGGCTGGAGAGTCTCCATGTAGTTTTACCAATGTAAAAATTAGAACAAGTGTCACATACAGTTGCATAAACCTCATATGTACTGGTACAGTCAAAGTACTTGGGAAAAGTAATTTTTTGCCACAGTGATTGAAAGTAAAGTTTGCACCAGTGTAAATATAATTAATTACACACCACACAGTTGCCTCACAGCAAGAGGTTCTCCCGTTCGATTCTCGGCTTGGGTTGGGAGTGCCTTCTGTGTGGAGTCTGTATGTCCTCCCCGCGGTCGAGTGGGTGTTCGAAAGACATGCGTTGAATGGGCGTGCCTTCGTTCAAGGATGAGTGTCGGGCTGGCAACTCGGCACAAAAAAAAAAACAAAAAACTGCCAATCATTAGCGGACCGGAGTTCCGCTGTGGCGACCCAAATATTTGTTTGTGTGTATTACATGAGCAGAGTGGATGAGAGGTGTTGACTACAACTCAGCTGAGATACACAAGTATCCTGTTTTTTCGATTATTTATACTGATTATTGTTTCTAGCAATTTATATATAGCACTTTTATTGCCTGCCGCTTAGTTTTTGAGTGTATTTTATCGATATTAAGTAATCTGCATGGGTAACTGATTTGTTGCAGTTAAAAGCATTCTGTATATTTACAAATCTTTATCTGTTTAAAAACTTTCATTTTGTGGCTTTCTGTAGTGATTACTGTGTCTGTAGGCTAATAGCTTTAGTATTGTCCCCACCCTCTCTCCCTTTTGGTGTCTTGGCTTTGCAGTTGCCCGCCCCTACTGTAAATATGATCTGGAACACTCCTCCCAGTCTAGTGTCATTAGCTCATTCTACCTAATATAGAGAGAACATTTGATAAGGCCTTCTATTTCTCCTTTTCAAAAAAATAAATAAATTTTGCCTGAATCTCCTTGTGTTCTGACGGTGCTTCTCAAACATTTTGGAAATATAGAGTATATTTTAGAGCATTTATTATAACTGTAATTGCCTTAATAATGCTACAACTCAAGTGCTCTGGGTTGCACTGCATCTGAAGTGTTTGTGTGTTTTAGCTGTTTTTCTGTATATAAAGACTTCTCTGTATATGCAGACTAGCTACTTATTCTGCTGTGTTACTGCCTCTTAAATCGTTTTTCAGTTGTGCACTTGCCTTGCTTCATTTAAAAAGTTTTAAATTGCTAATTTTGTAGAGTTTTCATTGCATTTACTGTTTAGGACTACACAGTCAGCTTTGCTCGTCTCAGGACTTTATTTTCTGTGCTCAGAGCTATCCAGACCTTGCTGTGGTAGAGGGAAGTCCTACTGCCTACCAGTGGGACAGATGAGCATTGTACTGCCCATCTAATGCTAGAGGAGTGGTTTCCAGCTCTGAAATTGTAATTTTATTAGCCTTTTTCGGCTGATTTCTATCCCTTTCAACTTTCTGGCTTAAAAACGTGTGTGTTTGCACATTTTTGACATTGTGCAGCACTGCGAGGCTACAGTTAAACTATTCCAGGTGCCAGAAAGTCTGTTCTTCAAAATTTCCCTTAAAACTAGCTGGTTTCTCAGTAGTAGCACTAAAATCTGAACCCCTGTGACTAGCACTTGCTCTAGAACCTGCTGGAAAGAACTAGGAAGCCTGAAACTGATACAAGCACTCATCTCTCCTGGTCAACAATGAGAAATTAATCATAGGCACTAAAGAGCCTATAATTGCAAAGTACCTTGCAAAGGTAAGGAAAACTGCTCTTACTTTACAAAAAAGCACCTAAACAGGCATGTCCAAGGGTCAGCTTCCTGTGATTTCTCCTGTCCACCTGGTGAATCTGGGCATAATGGGGCAATGCGGCAACTGCCTCATGTACACAGACAATCCTCTCCTCCTACCACCCAACACTACAACGTGAGAGAGATGCACTTACATAGCCAAACTGGAAGCAAAGCTCTCTCCGGCCAAGATTGTGCTAGACATTCAAGAGGAGAAGGTTCACACCTGCATTACACCTCAAGCAACTCATAGCCCTTCAAAACCCACACCAACACCACCCACACATAGCAAATATGCGGAGGCCCCTAACATTAACCTGCCCAAGCAACAAGGACCTCCGAAGTCAAAACACAAACACCAGTCACAACCAAAGTGACACATAGCTCAACACCAGTGTGCCACCCAACAACAGCCCCTAAGGCAAGACAATGTACCAACACTTTAGTCATAGGTGACTCTATGGCACACTGATGTCCCACTCACCAGGCTGAACAAGTAGAAAATTACTGTCAGCGGCCTGTCGGGTGCCAGGATCCGCCACATAACGCATGCACTCAAGTCACTCCACAACAAGTACAAATATGACTCTGTCATTGTCCATGCTGGAGTGAATGACTTGAGACGTACCTCCCTGGACTACATGAAAAGAGACATGGAAGAGCTCTTGGATCATGTGACCCAGGCAGGTATGACCCTAGCCCTGAGTAGCATCCTGCCTTCGCCCAGAATGATACCACAGTACAAGGACAAAATGATTGACTTCAACAATTGGCTAAGCTTCTGGTGTCATTCAAAGGGGATCCAGTATTTGTCTGCCTGGGAAGACATGATCGACAAACCACGATGCTTTGCCAGAGATGGTCTGCACCTGTCACCCCTGGGATTCAGGTTACTGGCTAAAGCTCTTGCCATCCCTATAGTGCCTTTTTTAGGCAAGGTTCAAAGGATAAAACCACCACCGTAACAGATACAAGCATTCAAAATCTGAAGGTAATGCTACTCTATGCTAAAAGTCTAAACCTAAAAATGCACTCTCGAGGCACTCCTAAAAGTGGAGAACATCGATATCTGTGCAGTAACTGAGGCCTGGTTCAAGGCTCCAGAGAGCACCCCTGCAATACTAGGCTACAATTCTTACCACACATTTCGGCCACAAAACCAAGACCGAAACACTAAAGGTGGAGGAGTGTCCATATTCACCAAGGATATTCACATCTCCAGGCTAGTTGCCCAACACAATGCATCTGAAATTCTCCAGGTGCAACTAACACTAGGTACGACTGCAGTCCAAATTGTAACTTGCTACAGATCCCCCACCATACCCCAAGATTCTCACTACACCTTTCTAAACATACTGGAAAATATTAAGATACAACCAAACACCCTAATACTGGGTGATTTCGATTTCAACTACCCTGCCATTAATTGGAAAAACTACTCGGGTACCAACTCCTTTTCCCAATGGTTCTTGGAATTCATAAATTCCAACGCCCTGGATCAACTAATCCATTGTCCCTCCAGGGGCTCCAATATCCTAGACCCGGTCATTACCAACATGGGAGATAGATGCTCCACACCAGTGGTCACCCCCTGATTGGTCAGGTCTGACCATAAGCAAATCACCCTTGGCATCCACATCCCATCCCCACCCCTCAAGTAAGGAAACCTCCTTAAAAAACTTCTCCAAAGCCAACTTCATGCTATTGAAGTCAGAAGTGACAAACTTCACAATACCCACGCAGACGGGATCTGAAGTTCGACTGCAGAATCCTACACTAAGGCACTGTACGAGCACATCCACTCGTGCATGAATAGTGCCATCCCAAATAGAACCAAGATGCTCTTCTCCAAAAAAGGAAGCCAATCTGGTTGTCCTCTGCTATAAACAAACTATACAACAGAAGGAAGAAACTGTTGCAGAAAAGAGAAAAATCCCAGGATGCAAAAAAACTCCCTCACCAGCCTCAGTAAGAAGCCGAGATCCCTCATAAAATCCTCAAAAGCTAGTTACGAAAATAACATTGCCAAAGATTCCAAAGACAACCACAAGGCATTCTATAGTTATGTCAAGAATCTAAATGAAAATGCTCAGATCTGTTCTGAGCTACAACAGAATGGCATTAAATATACTGATCCCAAGGATATTGGCAATATCCTGGCAGATTGATTTAGTGCCAACTTCAACCCCCTCTCACCCCCTAAAGGGCCCATCTCAATACCAAAAGATTGCCAAATTCCGATAATCACGGCCACACAGGTAGAAACTGCACTCTCCAAAGCTAAGAATACAGCATCCATGGGACTAGATGACATCCCAGGCTGTGTACTACATAAACTACAAAATGAACTGGCACCTCACCTAAGTGTCATGTTTAATCATAGCCTCACCTCAGGCTTTGTGCCCACTGAGTGGCGCACAGCTAGTTATCCCGCTCCACAAGGGAGGATCCGCCTTGGATCCCGGGAACAACCGTCCCATCAGTCTGACAAGCCTGATCTGCAAGGGCATGGAACACATCATCATGGAACTTATAAACAAAGACATTGGCAACCTTCAAACAATGGACCCCACCCAGTTTGTGAAGGGCCGATCTTGTCTCCTGAATCTGATTGACTTCTTTGAATCAGTCTCCAGAGCTGTGGACGAGGGTAAGGCAGTCCACACAGCCTATCTGGACCTCGCCAAGGCCTTCAACACCATCCCCCCACTCTGGGGTTGCCAACTGGCTTACTGACAGAACCCAGACTGTAAAAGTAGCCGACTCCAAATCCAGCTCCAGACAAGTAGAGTACCTCAGGGTTCAGCCCTGGGACCACTCTTGTTTGGCATCTACTTCTCTGAAGTACAGGCCAACACTAATGGACTCTGGCTAACAAAGTTTGCAGATGACTGCAAACTGGGAGCCATTATTGAATCCCCAAATGATGTGGATATTCTATAAAAGGGCCTTACAGAAACAGATGCCTGGTGCCAGAGCCATGGGCTTAAGCTTAATGCCAAGAAATGTACAGTTATCCCCTTTGGAAAAAAACATGTACCCATGAATTACCACATAGGTGGCAGGACACTAAACATCGAAAGTGTGATGAGAGACTTAGGGACACAGGTGGACAGTGGCCTCACTTTCGATAACCACATCGCCACAACAGTCAGGAAATCCTTCTATGTGGCACACCTCATCACTAAGGGCTTTTCATCCAGAAAAAAAGGAGGTCATTGTCCCACTGTACTCATCCCTCATTAGACCCATTGAAGAGTATAATGCCCCGTTTGGTATGTACCTCACAAGACATCTGCAACAGCTGGAAAGGCCACAGTAATACCTCACTAAAAGAATCACAGGCCTAAAGCAAATGCCATATGCTGACCATCTAAAAAAACTCCAGCTATACTCTGTGGCATATCATCTACTCAGAGGCGATTTCTGCTTAACATACAAGGCCATGTCAAACCCTGAGCTGTTGGACATGCTCCACTTAAAGAAATTCCAGTCCCTCAGAGCCACACGCTCCAGGGATCTAAACCTTATCATCACAATGAACAAAACATGCTGCAGGGATAAGTTCCTGACCCAGAGACTCCCCATACTCTGGAATAGACTACCCATACACGTCAAGAAGAGCGCCTCACTGGCCCTCTTCATAAGGAACCTTGATGACTGGATGGGAGATAGGAAATTCACCCCAGGGATAATGTCAGTTGCCCTGCTAGACAGGGGACCAGAGAAGTAAATACTGTGGGAAGAAATATCCAGGGGAATTGTTATGGCTAGGCTTGCATAGGCCTTAGAGCCGATAACCTAGTACCAACCTATGAACCTACGAGTACCTTTCAGATAACATCTGTTTTGTGCAAATTACCCTTTATGTCCAAGAGTTTTTCTTTCAAGTAACTTAAATTCATGCACGAGTTAAGAAACGCTTATTTTACGATGTAATGTGCAACAGTTAATAAGCATTCTTATTTCCCTCAGGGACTTGACTAAGATAGAAGTTGATATGTTTGCAGATGGTAGTGCTCATGCTCAAAATCTGCAGGGACACCTAGCTGAAATGCATGCCTTTCTGTACAATTTAAGCAGCAATAAAGACACACAATACTTCTGCCTTGGTTTGATACAGATCACTTATATGTTGTTTAAATGCAAATTAGACAGCATATAAAGGACTGACCATCTCAATGAAGTCAACACGGTGTTACATTATGTACAAAAACTGATCATGTGGAGCACAGTTTATGCACAGCATCAGTCACTCACCTTTGAGACTAGCTGAGAGATGATGATGCACCAGGAAGCTGCCATCTGTATTGCTGTCAATAAGTAACACTAGCTTCCCCTACAATAAATACATAAAACGTAAATAAATGGAGGCAACAGACAGAAATGCAAACAATACAATGATTTGTACATTCTTTGCCTTGTAATATTTACAGTTAAATTAAAATAATACATTCTCTTAATTAGTTAGCAAGTGCTATTCAGCTCAATTTTTGAGTTTTACTGTGAAGTATTTGTAGCACTGTTATTTACAAACAACTGCTACTACTAAGTACTTATTAAAATAATTAAATTTGCAAAATAAAGAGCATTACAAAATGGAAATGACCTATTGTACACATACCAAAACATTTATTAACATCAAATATTTAACCCTGGTACAACAATTTACACAATCACAAAAATATTGTGTTATGACAAACAGAAATGTGGCAGAGCTAGTCACCTGGTGGTGTAAACCTTGGCTGTAAATTATTATCACTGTTGAATTGACATCCTAACCACATATGCAAAAATGGAAAAGGGATTGTGACTGGATGAACTTTGGCTCTAGATGATTGTCACTGTTGAAGTGACACTCCAACCCCATGTACAAAAATGTGAAAAGGAGTAGGGGATGGATGGAAACAGTAAGTTCAAAAGTGTGACTGTTATTTTCTGTCTTGCTAATTAGACTTAAATTTCTACTTCCGTACCTCAAACTGTTACCACGCTTTTACCTTACTGGACTTGAATGTGCTAAAGACTGCCATTACCACTGAAACATACATATGTCCCTAATCACATGTATTTCAGACACCTCAGACTACTAAAGAAAGTAATTTCTCAGCTCACAACAGCTGTAACACATGCATGTATCTTTAAATCACTGCTGTCTTTAGCCTTAGTCAGAGTCCCATATGTGTATCATATGGTCTAAATTCATGCATACTACCAATTATGTAGGCAGCCCTCAATGTCATGTTTCATCTCATCCATACTTTCAACCACCAAGTGTTACATGATGTCAGAAGTAATTGTAAATAAGTTGTTTTGTCTTTCATTTGAGAAGTGACGCAGTTACAACCTCCAAGAAAATGGACTCTTTCTCCCCCTCCCTCTCTTTTCAATTTTCTTACAAGTGGAACATAAGGATCCAGAAATGTAAATTATTCTTGACTGTGAGCAGTGTATCAAACAGAAACCTTAAAACATACACTGTTACATTTCTGGGTGTCAAGGATGTTTACAGTACCTCAGAGCTTAGAGAGAGGGACAGCACTGCAGTGATGACGCAGAAGTTTAATAGGTACTGGGAGGTGAGGAAAAATCTGCCACACGTCCACCATTAATTATACAAGTCAATACAAGATCCAGTGGAAACTACTGATGTTTTATGTTTCTGAGTTAAAGAATTGACCCAAAGACTGATGTTGACAAGATATAGGATTTGGAGCAAAATCATTTGATATCATGAATGATCAGATGTGACACAATCTGTTCAGAGAATGCTAAGTGGGTAGTAGGTTCAGAGTAAATTACCTCATTATATATCAAAAGTAGAACTGCATAAAAACTTCTTGTTAGACGAAAAAGCTGAAAAGTTAAAAATAGAGTAAAATGAGTTAATGCAGTAATTGGAAGAATAGCAAATATGAAAAAAAATGTGCTGATAAATTTAGCAGATAAAATCTTGTGCTAAATTAAACCTGTATAGAAGCTGTGGAAAGCGGTGTGCAAACTGGAAGTAGTAGATTTGTGGTGGAACAAAGTAAAAAAATAGTTTGTGTGCACAATTAAGTCTTGAGATGTGCTAACGGTTAGTAAAAGGCAAGAATTTGTCATTCAGAATTTTTAATTATTAGTAAGAAATCTGTGAATAAAAGCACAAAATTGGTAATCAAAGTGTTGTGGTTAAAGTAGTCATCGGCATTTAATGCGATGTAATGCCTGCTCAATGTTCGAAGCACTGAATCTGAAAGAGTAAACTCAGCTAAGGTGTTAACTGGTGTTAACTGCTATTTTACTAAAATCATCATGCAAACACAGTTAGAAAGTGCTTACATGTGAATACAACAACAACAAAACATTCAATTACAGCTAATGACAATGGAAGTATCAACTATAATGGGTAATTTGAATTAACAGAAGTTTAGTATGGTGCAAAAATCTCTGATGCGTACAAACAGTTGATAAATTAACTGTTTGCTTATTTGTGTCATCATACAAAACCAAAGTGTTTACCTGCAGAGATTATATATATATATATATATATATATATATATATATATATATATATATAATCTATATACAAATATATATTTGTATACAGATATGTGCGCGCACACATACATATATATATATATATATATATATCTATCTATCTATCCACACACACACATATATATATATATATACATATATATATATATATATATATATATACATATATATATCTATCTATCTATCTATATCTATATCTATACATATATATATATATATCTATATATATACACATCTATATATATATATATATATATATATATCTATATCTATATCTATCTATATATATATATATATATATATATATATATATATATATATATATATATATACATACATACACACACACACACACACACACACACACACACACAGACATGGGTCTATGTTAGTTCTTTGAACGCTTAAAATTTCGAACGTTACATGGTAGAGACCAAATGTTCGAAATTTCAAGTGTTCGAAGACTGACTTTCAACGGCACCATATGGTGCAGATAGGGAAAATTTTTCTGCACTGAAGTGCGGTCTCAGAGTTGGTATATTTAAGTACGGGAGGTGGGGGGGGGGTGCAGGGGGCTTGTTCCCCTGCTCACACTGTTAAGGTGTGTTTTTCATGTTTCATTTTTTTTATATGATATTTGAACATCCAAATGTCGAACATTTGGTCTCGACCATGTAACGTTCGACATTTTGGATGTTCGAATATCTAACACACACACACACACACACACACACACATATATATATACACACACACATACATACATACATACATACACACACGTATCTTGATTTCTATTTAAATATCTACATACAGATAGACAGAGAAGGCAATCAATCCCAACAAGGTTGCCTATACAAAATTCCAAATTGCAGTGCACAATAAAGATAGAAGTAAACCAAAAAGAAATCAGCACCAATTGGAAAAAGGAAATTGCTACTTTAATCAGAGAATATTCTTCCATTTAAGCAGTAATTTCCTTTTTTCCAATTGGCGCTGGCTTGCGTATATAACATTCAGTCCTGAATAACACGAAGGCAAACTTTAGCTATGCTGGGTCATTTTACATGTTAGAAGCATGGAATGGTGAAATAAAATTATAATGCTTACATGCAGTGATGACCTGTCCCATGAGCACAAAGATTTACTTACCGGCTTGAGTTATTTGCCAGGAGTTTATCATATTCTGAATGTTCATGTAGTATACATTCTGGTGTATAATCCAAAGAAAGTTTCAATACAACAGAATTAAAAACTGAGAAGAAAGCAAGAAGAATGGACCTGTCACGCATGATTAAAAATGGATAAACTACTTAATGGGAGAAAATCATATCCAGAACGTTGATATGCAGATGAGCCTCATGTTCTTGCCAGGTGCCGAGGACAGTCCTGCACAGATAATGCCCTCCCACCCGACCTGCGAGGCATCCGTGGTCACAGTGGCAACGGGTTGGGCAGGCACAAAGGGAGCTCCCATGAACAAGTTGTTGGGAGCTATCCACCAACGAAGGTCCTTTTTGCATGATGCTGTCAGCAGAAGAGTGATTCAGCGGTAGATATTAGAACGACCACTGGGAGAACAGGAGCCATTGAAGGATTCTCATATGCAACCTGGCTAAAGGTGTTAACAGAATGGTTGAGGCCATCATTCCAAGAAGTTGAAAAATCCACTTTGCTTTGATCTTCCGAAGTGGGAGAATTCACTGAACTTGTGAGATGAGGTTTTGTGCTCTTTTGGCGGGAAGACAAACTGTCATATCCACTGTGTCTACCTCTGCGCCTATAAAAATCACAGATTGAGAGGGCAGGAATGCAGATTTTTCCCAATTTATGGAGATCCCTAGTTGAGTACAAAGCTGGATGGTGGTGTCCCTGTTTTGGAGAAGTAGATGCCTGGTGGGGGCAGTCAGGAGCCAGTCGTCCAAATACTGAAACACCTGGAATCCCTGACGTCTCAGGTGAGCTGTCACTACTACCATGCATTTGGTGAACACCCTGGGGGCGGTGGTGAGACCAAAGGGTAGAGCACAAAACTGATGATGGCTGGCTCCCAGCCGGAAGCACATCTACCTCCTTGACACCTTGTCCATTTTTATATGGTAGTAGGCGTCTTGGAGATCTAGAGAGCACATCCAATAGTCTTTCCCTAACAATGGGAGTATCGACTGCAGTGTTACCATCCGAAACTTGTCCTTTTTCACGGATTTGTTTAATCTGCGGAGGTCCAATATTGGCCCCCAGTCTCTGGTTCGTTTTGGGACTAAAAAGAACCTGGAGTAAGTTCCGGATCCTATCTGGTCTGCTGGCACAGGCTGGATGACTCTTTTTGAGAGCAACTTGTTGATCTCCACAGTTGCCTGATCCCTGTGATTGGGTGGAACATCTGGGATCTTCTTGGGAACAAGCGGTGGAAGGGAAAAAGGTATGATATAGCCTCTGGTAAAGTACAGTTTTGTACCTACCATAAATGTAGATGTTCGAGTGTATACCCTGCTGCAGTCATCACACTTGGGTTATCCTGTAGTCAGGCGGTCCTGCAGTCGGCCTGAATTCCAAAGTCTTGGTCCGGTGTCGGTTGCTGTCGCTTCTTCCCTGACGTCAGTGCGCCAGGGGTATACAAGAGGCATCCAACGCCATTTTCTTCAGTTTTTCTTGCCACAGATGTCAGGTGCCCCCCCCCCCCCAAAATGGCGGTCAGTAGATAGTACCAGTAATAAAAGTTTAGTACAAGCAAGACATCCCTCCAGCTATAAGCAAATACACCACAAGGTAGTATCAGATTTTAAGGCATTGAAATGTTTTAGTTAGGTCAGAGGGGATGGAGGGAGGGTAACCTGGACTGCAAGCAGGGTATGCACTCTAACATCTACATTTATGGTAGGTACAAAACTGTACTATGTTCATCGTGTTACCCTGCTCCAGTCATCACACTTGGGTAGAATCCCAAAGCTAAGGATGGGAGGTGGAGTCAAACTGGGTTAGAGGAGGCTAGTAGGCCCTGCAAAACTGCGGTGGCGAAGCCAGCTCTAGTCTTAGAGTAAAGTGGTAAGTGATAGTGTTTGGTGAAGGTGTGTACTGAACTCCAAGTTGCAGCTTCCAAAATATCCTTGGTTGGCACCCCCCTGAGGAAGGCAGTAGATGTAGCTGCTGCCCTGGTGGAGTGGGGCCTTATGCTAGCAGGAAATGGTTTTCCATGGTGGGTGTAGCAAAAACGAATGCAATGTCCTATCCATTTGGAAATGGTCTGTTTTGAGATAGCCTTTCCTTGTGAAGCTGTAGCATAGGATACAAAGAGCTGGTCAGATTTTCTGAAAACCTTAGTTTTATCCAAGTAGTAACATAGTTGCCTGTGAATGTCCAAGGAGTGCAGGAGTCTTTCTCCTTTGTTCTGTGGATTTGGAAAGAAGGTGGGTAAATGGATGGTTTGATTTAGAGCCACACTGGATACCACCTTAGGCATAAAGGAGGGGTTAGTTCGTAGAGAAACTCTGTCTTGATGAAAAATGAGGAAAGGCTCTACAGCCATTCGTGCCTGAAGCTCTGAGACTCTTCTGGCTGAAGTTATTGCTAGCAGCAGGGCAGTCTTTCATGATATAAACTTTAAGTCAGCTGAGAAAGCTGGTTCAAAAGGAGGTAGCATAAGTTTTTCCAGAACAAAATTGAGGTCCCAGGTTGGTGTAGGTGCTCTCCTGGGGGTCTAATGTTTTTGGCCCCTCTGAGAAACTGCCTTAGAAGCAGATGTGAAAATAAGGGAGGATCCGTGTTGTAGTGAGCTGAAATAGCTGAGGCTTGGATTTTAATAAATGAAAAAGAAAGTCCTTTGTGTAACATCTCAGTTAAATACTGTGGCTGAAGGGTATTTTGGTCTTTAGCTTGGTTCCAGGCGCAAAACCTTTTCCATTTGTCTGAGTAGGCCTTCCTAGTGCTGGGCCTCCTGGCTTCCAGAATAACATCCATAATAGCTTGAGATAGAGGAGCTGACTGGTTGCTTAGGTGATTTGCCATGCAGCCAAATTTAAGGTTTTGAGCTGGCTGTGTAGAATCCGACTGTCTTGCTGTGTGAGCAGATGAGTAATTTGTGGTAAAATCCATGGTGGGCCCTGGGTCATATTCCTTAATAGTGGGTACCAGTGCTGGCATGGCCAGTCTGGGGCTATGAGTATCATTCTGGGTCTCTCCATCCTGACTTTCAGCAGCACCTTTGCGAGAAGGGGCAATGGAGGGAAGGCATATACTTGTCAGGTTTTTCCAACTGAATGAGAGTGCGTCCACTTTCCAAGCTTGTTGGTGAAAAGTCCTTGTACAAAATTTTGTTAGCTGATAGTTTTGGGGGCTGGCAAACAGGTCTATGTCTGGGTGCCCCCATTTTTGAGTTATCATTGCAAATACTTGTGGATCCAGTTTCCACTCGTGGGGATCCATGATGTTTCTGCTTAGGTCGTCTGCCAATATGTTCTTTTTTCCTGGCAGGAATTGAGCTTGTAGTTGAACTTGGTAAGCCAGTGCTGTGTTCCACAAGGTCATTGCTTGCCTGCATAGAGGGTAGGAGTGTGTAACCCTTGTTTATGTACCACATTACAGTGATGTTGTCCATCCTTATTGTAAGCTGTCCTGGATGTAAGAGGTCCTTGAAGGCTGCCAGGGCATGCCGTACAGCTAGCATTTTTTTGATTGATGTGCAGATTCCTTTGATCTGCAGTCCATATGCCTTGAACGCACCATCCTGCCATGTGTGCCCCCCAGGCATAGTCCGATGCATCTGTTGTCATAGTTTGCCTGGCTGGGGGTAAGGTGAAAGGCTGACCCTTGTTGAGGTGACATGCCTGTGACCACCACAGAAACTTCTGGTGAAGGCAGGGAATGAGAGATATCATTGTTTCCAAGCTGTGGTGGTGTTGAGTCCATACGCTTTTTAGGTACCATTGTAATTTCCTCATATGCAGTTTTGCAAATGGTATTAGTAGTATGCAAGATGCCATGAAGCCCAAGGCCAGCAGAATTTTTCTTGCAGGGAGTTGGGTCTTTGTTGCCATTGTTCTGAAGTATCGAGTCAGTTGTAGTTGTTTGTCTGGTGTCAGATAAGCCATCTGGGCCGTTGTATTCAAGCTGGCACCCAGGAATGTCATATTTTGTGAGGGTACTAGTTTTGATTTCTTTTCGTTTACTGTGTACCCTAGGCAACTCAGGTGTTTTACAAAAGCCAGATGTTGTAAGAGAATATCCTTGCTTTCTGCTTGGATGAGGCAGTCATCCAGGTATGGGTATATTTGAATTCCTCTTTGTCTGCAGTATGCAATTACTGGTGCCAGGCATTTTGTGAAGACCCTGGGCGCAGTGGATAAGCCAAAGGGCAGTGCAGAGAATTGGTAATGGGTTGAACCTGCAATGAAATGGAGATATCTTCTGCAATTTTGTCTGATAGGGGCATGCAGGTATGCCTCCTTGAGGTCCAACGTTACTAGCCATGCTTTCTTGCCCAACATGGGAAGAAGCTGCTGTAGCGTTAGCATCTTGAATTTGGGTACTTGTAAGAAGGTGTTTAGAATTGAAAGGTACAGAATGGGTCTCCAAACATTGTCCTTTCTGGGGACTAGAAAGAGCCTTGAGTGGAATCCTTGGTCTTGCTCCCGTGTAGGTACCAGTTGAATGGCTCTCATGTCCATGAGAGCTGCAATTTGTTTTTGTGCCTCTGCCCATTGATTTTGTGGCAGGTTTGGCATTCCTTTTATCGTTGGCAAGGTGTGGTGTTTCCTTGTGAGATAATGTCTAGGACCCATTTGTCCTTTGTGATTATGCGCCAGTTGTCTGAAAAAATTGCTAATTTTCCTCCCAAGCGAGCTGCCAAGAGAGAGAGTTTTGCTTGGCGATTTGAGGTTTAAGTCATTGTGTTTGCCTTTTAGTAGTTTGGGACCTGTCTTCTCCTCCCTTCTGTGTTGCAGTGCCCCATTGTCGAGGTCTGTAATGGGTTTGTGCTTGTCCTCTGCCCCTTGGGCGTCTGTATTTACCCCTCTGTGGTCTATCAGTAGCTAGAAAGGACCAATTTTTTGTTGGCCAATTACTGCTGAAGCGTGGGGGCTGAACCTGTAAGAAATCTTTGACCGTCTGCATAGATTTTGCCTTATCCTCCATTTTCTTTAAGACTTCTTCTGCTTTAACCCCAAATAGGACATCCTGCTGTAAGGGTGCATCTAGTAACTTTGCTTTAACATGATCAGGCAGAGTTTGTTCTTTTAACCAAGCATGCCTACGTATAACAGACCCAGTAACAACTGCTCTACAGGAAGCTTCCAAGGAATCAAATCCATACTGTAAAGTATGTTTGCCCACTTGTTTAGCTGCATGCAACAGATCCTGCATTTCCTTCAATTCAGACTGTTGAGGGTGTGTGCTCATCTTTTGTTTTATTTGAGACATTAGGAATTGCTGGTATTGTATATCGTTTTCTTGTTATATCGTTTTCTTGTCTTCATTTGGTTTTGATATAACCCTAATAAAAAGGAATTGAAAAAAAAAAAGGAATTGCTGGTATTTAAGCATGTGAAATTGACAATTTAGTGCTCTCATAGCTAGAGTGGCTGACGAGTAAACCTTCTTCCTATCTAGTGCTCTGGAGTCCCATTCAGAGGGTACAGGATTTTTAGCCATGGAAGCCTTAGCCCATTAGGGACCCTGGGAGATATAGTCTCTGGGTCAGCAACAGGGCTTTTATAAAGGAATTTGTGAGTCAGGCACTCTATAGTATCTATCTGGTTTGGCTGGAGCAGGAGGCAGAGACTCTGGATTTAGACTAGATTCTAAGTAAACATCATCCACAATGTCTAAAACTGGGGGGATAGCAAGTGGTCTGTGCTGGGGGAGTAAAAGAAACTCTCTGAGCCTTTTCTTTGAGTCGGAGTAGTCCTGACCTTCCCAGTGGAAGTGTTCCCTCATGGTATGTAAGGTTTCCCCAAAGGAATAGTCTTCAGGGGGAGAAGCTGAGGGAATGGAATCCTCAGCATCAGAATCTTCATAAGGGGGAAAGGAGTAATCTTGTTCCTCAGAGGAGCCTGAGGAAATAGACACTTGATCAGAGGAGGCATAATCCTCCTCTTGTCTAAGCCTTTTGTCGGGTGGGGGTTGGGAACCCCTGATTAAAGAAATCAAATCTTCAGCCATTTTAAGCATCTGTTTCTTAGGCATGGGGCCTTGAACTGAAGTGCAGTCTTTTTTGGTTTTAGAGGAGTCTTAAGCTTAGCATAAGATTTTATGGTGAGAGTAGTCGGTCTGAAGACACCTTCAGAAACCGAAGGTGTTTCTGCAGCACCAGTTTCTCCTTCTGCAGTGTCGTCGGTAGGGCCTAAAGAAAATGGCTGCGTCGGCCTATAACTCTCCGCCAGAGAATCCGAAGCAGTCTGGGGTTCCAATTCTGCAGCAGCCAGGGGCTGCGTAGGCGCCTCATTGAAAACTGGTGAACCGGCCCAGCCGAGGCCTCGGAGTCTGGCTTGGATCTAGGCTGCCTGTCCTTATCTTTGCGTTTTTTGTGCACGCCGGTAGTCGGTTGCTCCGACGGCATAGTGTAATTAAATTTTCTACCGAAGTAGTGTCGTGCGAAATCAAAGCGTCGCTTTATAGTTCGCTTATTGAACCTAGCACAAAACCGACAACCAGTGACATCGTGGTCTGGGCCTAGGCAAGGTATACAATAAGAATGAAAATCCTTATGAGGTATTTGCTTCCCACAAGAAATACAAATGTTAACTTTTTCTGACATCGGTCTGAGGCAAGAAAAGTTTCCCCAATGGGGTACTTAGCTTTATTGAAGACTTCGGATCTGAAATTCGACTTAGAAAATCTCAGGAGTCGGCCGACCGGCACTTGTGAACTGCTTCGGGCACTGCGCGGCAAGAAAGACTGAAGAAAATGGCGTCGGATGCCTCTTATATACCCCTGGCACACTGACGTCAGGGAAGAAGCAACAGAAACTGACGCCGGACCAAGACTTTGGAATTCAGGCCGACTGCGGGACCACCTGACGACAGGATAACCCAAGTGTGATGACTGCAGCAGGGTAACATGATGAACATCAACTCTTTGTGCCCACTTGTCTTGGGTTATATTTAGCCAGGCTTCTGGATACAAAGATGTGACCCCCGACTGGCCCAAGAGAAAAGCAGTCGGGCCCCACATCAGGAGCGCTGATAAGGCCGCCCTCGAAAGGAACCACGGTCTTGCTGATACTGTGGACCGCCCCTGCCTCTAGGGCGACATCTACCATTTCCTCCTCCTCTGCCTCTGAAGGAGGATTCACTCTGTGTCTGGAAAGGCCCTTTGGGACTTTTTGAACCACATCTTACCTCCCATTTGACCTTTGGGGTATGGTCGAGAGGGAACGGTAAAACGGACTCCCACGGCAGAGAGAGAGTGTCTTTCCTTCCTGTTCACACCGAGTAAGTGTATCTTTCACTTTGGAACCAAACAAGGAGGAACCATCAAATGGGGCGTTGGTGAAGGTGGACTTAAAACGGCTCCACAAAATTACACAAGCGCATCCAGGAGTGGCACCTAAGGGCAATTCCTGAACCCACTGCTCTGCTCACTCCATCAGCCACATGAGATATGAGCCACATGGAGGAGTTAACTATGGAATTTAGGGTGGACAACTGAGCAGAGATCCTATCCGGGACTCCCTCAGGACAAGCACCCTGTATGGAATCTCCTAAACTCCTTGAGGAGATCCCTCTGCAACCTCGTGAAATGGGTAAGATAGTTCAGGGATCGAAGTGTAAAGGTCGCTGAACTAAATACACGCTTCCCAAATCTGTCCATCTGTCGAGACTCCTTGTTTGATGAACAGAGGAAGAAGTCTCTGCCACCAACTCCTTCTTCGTGGCTGCCGCCACCATCACGGCATCTATGGGAACGCCCTTAGACATGATTTCTTTTCCAGGAGGGGCAGACAGGAACTTTCTTGGTCTTCTAGGTACTGGCTCCACAGCATCGGGAGTATTCCACACCTTCCGATGAACCAGATCCATTAGCTCGTCGAAAGGTGGAGACACCCAAGAGGCAGAGGGTTGAGACCCGAAAGCCTTCAGGTACACAGACTCATCAGAAGGGTTGACAGTGGGCCAGTCACAGCTCTGTTTTAAGTATCTCTAGAATGTCCACAAAGGAGACCATCAGAGGACGACTTAGAGGACACCTCCGACTCATCAAAGTCAATGTCTGATGTCAGAGACTCATCCTGGGAGTCAATATGCTTCCTCTTGCATACTCTCTTCCGCAGGGGCTCCTCAAAAGGTCCTTCTGGGGATGCCCCGGAAGAGTGGGGGCCACCAACCGGTGGCTCCAGAGGCTGTGGGTCTCTGCTCTCTCCGGAGAGAGTAGGGACTGAGACCAAAGTGGGAGCCTTGGGGAGAAGAGTGCTTGTACCACTGGCAGGGGCTGTAGATTGTGACAGCACACTCCTCATCACCTCAAAAGCAGATCTCTCTGTCTCTGAAGACCATCCCTGCTCCGAAGAGACAAAGGACAGTGCTGGAGCCAGAGCCATCGGCTCCGAGATAGATACAGGATCCGAGCTCACCCTGGCAGACGCACCGAGAGGAAGGCTCGGAACCGAAGATAGATTCAAACCCTCCCCCCTCGGCACTGACAGAAGAGCTTCGGTCCTTGGACACGACAGACGGAGCCAAACATGTCGGAGCCGAACACAGCTCCAATGCAACAGCAAGGGGAGCCGGAACAGAGGGTTCCTCCGTTAGTATCAAGCACTCCAGCTCCGAAAAACCAACATGGCTCAGAGGAGGAATCACGGATGGAGACAAGACTGGTTCGAGTGGCTCTGGAGCTGATGGGGCAGAGCCAACAAAAATTTAGGCAGGGCAGACTACTTGAGGAGTCTCAGTACTACCCTCTTCACATCATCTTCCAAAAGATTCCTGGAAGACCTGGAAGATAAGGTTGGGGATCTCGACCTAGCAGGCACTTGAGATTTGACCATCAAAGAGACTGGTAGGGACTCTACAGACCGGCTCTAAGAAGCAGAGTCAACTATTTGCAAGGATTCAGCAGTTGGCACTGAAGTATCTGTGACCGACTCCAAACCACAGTGCTCTCCTTCAGCTCTAAAGACTGAGAAGTCAAGGTGGCAGGTTTTATTAATTTGGCAGGTGGCGCGAAACACTAGCCAGTGCTGGAGAAGGCCTTTTTGAACCTTTAGATTTTGAGTCAGATCTTGACTTTGAAGACTTAGACGAAGAAGCTGAAGAACCAGACAAAGCTTCCTCGAAGGTTGGCTTCAAAAGACCCCTGAGTATCAGTTTGTTCTTTCTCTCCTGCAACACTCTAGGAGAGAAAGCATGACAGAGCAAACATGATTCTTGCAAATGGATGGCTCCCAAACAGTAGACACAGCTACTGTGGCCATCGGTCAAAGACATTTTCTGGGAGCATTTCATACATTTTTTAAACCCAGAGGGTTTGTGCTCCTTACTATCCACAGACATTGCAACACACAAGCAATCAGAGGGAAAGAGAATGACTCAGGACTAGGTCCTCCAACTAAAATGGGCCTAGCCCTGCAGAAGAATTACACGAGGACTAGGTCCTCTAAGTTAAACGGGCCTAGCCCTGTGAAGAACCAGGTCTTCTAATTCAAAGAGACCAATAAGGCACAACACACACACACTCAAAGGGTAGCAAATTAACAACTGTAAGAAATTAAGAATTTAGCAGGTCCCCGCTAAAGACCACCAGTCAACAATAATCGCTTGACAGGAAAACAATCAATAGGAGCCCCTATTGATTAAAAACGGTGAACTCGCCAAACTAACTCTATAGACAAGAAAACGCAACTACGTCTAACTACTGATATACAGGAGACTACTAATACTAGTCACACAAGGCCACAAGGCAATCTAGGTAAATCTTAACTGTAAATAACAGGAAAAGGCGAAACCGCCAAAACTAACAATTTAGGTAAAGCGCAGTTACGCCTAACTACTGGTACACAGGATACCACTAATACGGTCACACAAAAACCACAAGACAAGAAAGATAAAGCCCTATAAATGTATATATTCAATAACTATGCAAAAAGATACTAGAATAATGAAAATGGCAAAAACTTAGCCAGAGCCAAGAGAAGCGCATCCAAACTCATTGACGCGGCAAATGAGATCCTGGGATTGCACTGGTGCACCATGGGATACCTGCTTAGCCACGAGCCAACCAGAAGTCTTCGAGCTTGAAAATCGTCCGAGTCAGAGCAGAGGATCGGCTCCGAACCCATATGTAAAAACGGAGGTGAGATTGGACTACCTAACATTCGAGGTTATTGTTCTGCAGTTATTAAAATCTGTACAGGTATAAAGCCACAAATCTTTAAAGAGGCAGCATTTTAATTAAAGAATATTCTTACATTTATGCTGAAAAAATATCCGATGCATACAAACAGTTGGAAGGAAAACCACCATGACAAAAGTACACAAAAAAAAGTTATGTACTCACCATAACGTTCCATGTATGTAGTCCATCTTGCCAAACATTATTACGTGTGGGTTCGGAGCAACTCGGCCGCTTAGAAAGCCTGAAAACTTCTGACTGGCTCGTGGCTAGTAGGTATCCCATGGTGCATGTGCACATTCCCCAGATCTTGTTTGCTACTAGTCTATCAGAATAATACAGGAAAAAGGACAAAGGTCCAGAAGAATAAAAACTGTAATAAAGGTGCGCTCATGGTATAAACCACTGCAGAAAAGGAAAAACTGTTTCCAGATCCTCCAGGAAAGGGGCTGGTGGGTGGGTTCGTAATAATGTTCGGCGAGATGGACTACATACATGGAATGTTATGGTGAGTACATTGCTTCTTTATGTTACGTAGTCCTATCTCGCCTCCATTATAATGTGTGGGACAGCGTCCCTAGCATCTTGAATGGGTGGCTCACTGGAAAATACTCCCGAGTACTGTGGAACCAAACGAGGCTCTAACCCTGGAAGTTAAATACAATTTATAATGGGAAATGAAGGTATGAGGGGTAGCCCATGTTGCTGCTGCACATATATTATCAATAGGTGTCCTGGCTTGGAAAGCAGTAGAAGTAGAAAAGGACCTGGTAGAATGTGCTTTGACTTTGAAGGGTAACTCCTTTCCCTGAAAAGTGTAAATAAAGGAAATACAACTAGAGATCCAGTTCGATAGTGTGATCTTGGAAACTGGCAAGCCCATTCTCGCCTCAGCAAAAGAAACTAACAGCTGTTCTGATTTTCTAAATCCTTTGATCCTGTGGATATAGAAACACAGTTGCCTATGCGCATCCAATTGGTGGAATGTATACTCTGCTTTATTGGTGTGATTAGGAAAGAACCCTGGCAATTCAATTGTTTGGTTTTAAGTGAAATTGAGAACAGACTTTAGGAATAAAGGAAGGATTGGTCCGGAGAGAAACCCTGTCTTTGTGAAAAATTCAATATGGAGGTTTAACTGATAGGGCTTGTAGTTCAGAAACTCGTCTGGCTGAGGTTATTGCTACCAGAAAAAGAGTCTTCCAAGACAGGAATTTCAACCGACAACTATGGGCTGTTCAAAAGGTGGCAAATTAAGTCTAGACAGGGCTAGATTCAGATCCCAAGGAGGAACGGGCTCTTGCACTGGAGGTCTTAACATCATGGAACCCCTGAGAAAAGATTTGCACAGTTTGTGAGACATAAGACTGGAATCATTAATCCCCACATGAATATTAGATATTGCTGCTAGCTGAACTCTGAGTGTAGCAGCCGCTGAACCCTGGAGAAAAAGTTTTGAAAGGAACTATAAAACAATAGTAATGGGAGCTGTAAATGGATCAACTTCTTTGTTGTGTGCCCATATAGAAAATCTCTTCCATTTACTGTGATACAATATTCTAGTCAAAGGCTTGTGAGAAGAGGTAATACTATGGGTTACAGCTGGAGACAGATCATGAAGCCTGACTAGTGACGGAACTGGAGCAGCCATGCTGTCAGTTTAAGAGAGTGTGGCGACTGGGACGAAGAGAACCTAACGTGTGTCAGGGGGGTCTGGCACTGGGTCCAGAGTCCATGGATAGTCTAACAGGTGAGGCCCGAGGAAAGGGAACCACATCTGAAGAGGCCAGTAAGGAGTAATGAGGATCATCTTGCTTCCCAACAACATTGCTTTCTGTATGACCTTGGGAATGAGTGGAAAAGGAGGAAAAGCATAAAGGAGTCCCGGAGGCCAATCGTGACGAGTGCATCTCTTGGAGACTCTCCCAGAGGGGGGATGAGGAAGAAAAAGGTGCTGCATTTGGTGTTGATGGGGCTGGCAAAGGGATCGCAGCAGGGTTGTCCCCACTTGTGGAAGATCAGATGGGCTATTTTCTGGTTCAAGGACCATTCGTGAGGTAACAATATTGCCCTGCTTAGCTTGTCCACTATCACGTTGGAAGTCCCCGGGATGTGCATTGCAATGAGAAAGTGTTGGGAAGAAATCGCCCAATTCCAAACTCACAGGGCATCTCGACATAAGGGGTATGATCTGGTCTCCCCTTGTTTGTTTAGATACCAAACCACCGACATGTTGTCAGTCTGGATAGCTATCGTCCCTAGAGGGAGAAAGTCATGAAGTGCTTACAACGTTAGAAGCACCGCTCTCATCTCTAGGACTGATATACAGATGGGCCTCCTGATCTTGCCATGTGCCTTGGACAGTCCTGCCCAGATAATGCCCCCCCCCCCCAATATCTGAGAGGCATCCTTGGTCACAGTGGCAACGGGTTGGTGCGGTACAAAGGGAATCCCTGTGGTAAGATGACCTGGTTGAATCCACCAACATAGATACTTTTTGCAAGAATCTGTGATCAGAATCGGATGATGTAGAGGCAACTGCTGAAAGGACCACTGGGATGACAGGAGCCACTGGAGTATCCTCATATGTAGTCTTGCTAAAGGTACCAAGGTTATGGTTGACGCCATAGGTCTGAGAAGCTGCAACACCACCTTCGCTTTGACTCCTCGAAGAGGAAGTATCCTGTAAATTTGCTGTGCAAGATTCTGTATTCTGTCTGTAGGTAGTTTGGCAGTCATAGCAACCGTGTCTATGTTTGCTCCTACAAATGTTACAGACAGAGTGGGCAAAGTAGAGGATTTTTCCCACTTTATAGAGATTCCCAACAGGGAACAGAGCTCGACTGTGGAATCTCTCGATTGAACTAGACGATTCCTGGTGGTGGCAGTCAGGAGCCAATCGTTCAGTTATGGAAAGACTTGGATTCCCTGATGCCTCAAATGAACTGTGACTACTGCCATGCACTTGGTGAACACCCGGGGGCTGTGGTGAGACCAAAGGGCAGCGCCCAAAACTGGTAATAATTGGCTCCCAGCTGGAAGTATAGGTAGGTCCTTGATGCTTTGTCCATCATTATGTTTTAGTACGCATCCTGGAGATCTATTGAGTACATCCAACTCTCTTTCCCTAACAGAGGGAGTATGGATTGTAGAGTGACCATTCGGAACTTGGACTTCTTTACATACTCGTTTAACCTACTGAGGTCTAGGATGGGTCTCCAGTCTCCTGTTCTTTTTGGAACTAAAAAGAACCTGGAGTATGTTCCGAATCCGGTCTGGTCTGCTGGGATCTTTTGGATGACTCTTTTTAATAGCAGCTTTTTTATCTCTATAGCCACTTGATCCCTGTGATTGGGTGGTACATCTGGGATCCTTTTGGGAGGGCATGGTGGAAGGGAAAAGGGTATAGAGTAACCTCTGGTGATAATGTCTTGTACCCACTTGTCTTGAGTGAGATTTAGCCAGGCTTCTGGGTACAAGGACAGGCGACCCCCGACCGGCTCCAGAAACACACAGTCGGGTTCCACATCAGGACCGCTGATAGAGACCAGTCACGAAAGGAATCGCGACCTCCCTGATTTTGTGGGCCTCCCATGCTTCTAGGGCGATGTCTGCCATTATTTCCTCCTCCCCTGCCTCTGAAGGAAGAATCACCCCATGTATCCTGGAAAGGTCTCTGTGATTTCTTGAACCACATTTTACCACTCTTCTGACCTTTAGGGCAAGGTCTAGAAGGAACGGTAAAATGGACTCCCACGGCAGAGAGAGGTCTTTCCTTCCTGTTCACACCTGGTGAGGGTATCTTTCACCTTGGGTCCAAAAGGAGAGGATCTGTCCACGGGAGCATTAGTGAATGTAGACTTGAAAGGCTCAGCAAAGTTGCATAGACACATCCAGGAATGTCTTCTTAAGGAGACTCCTGAACTCACTGCCCTACTCGCACCATCAGCTGCGTATGAGATCAGCAGCATGGAGGAGTTAACAATAGATATGAGAGTAGCCAACTGAGCAGACACTGTAGATGGGACTGCTTCAGTAGAGGTACCCTGAAGAGCATCTCCTAACTCCTTTAGATCATCTCTCTGAAGTCTCGTAAAATGTGATATAGTTCAGTGATCGGAGTGCAAAAGCCGCTGAAGAGAAGATACGCTTCTCGTACCTATCCATTGTTCGGGATTCCTTATTGGGTGGATGGATAGAAAAAGAAGTCATTGCTAGCTCCTTCTTAGTGGCCGCTGCCACCACCATAGCATCAACAGGTAAGCCCTTGGATAAAAATTCTTTGTCTTTAGGGGTGGAAAAAATGTATTCGGCCTCCTGGGGACTGGTTCCACGGCATCAGGAGTCTGCCATGCTTTCTGACTCACAAGATCCAGTAATTCATCAAATGGAGGAGACACCCATGAAGCTGAGGGTTGAGACCCAAAAGCCTTCAGGTACAGTGACTCCTCATCGGATGGGGTAACAGTGGGCCTGCCGCCTCTCTGCCGGAGGATCCCCAAAATGTCTGCAAAGGAGACATCTTCAGAGGACGACTTAAGGGACCCCTCCGACTCATCGAGGTCAGTGTCAGTGACAGACTCATCATGGGAGTCTACATGCTTCCTCTTACATGATCTCTTTCGAGGGGGTTCCTCAGTGGGGTCCTCTGGGGAGGTCTCGAAAGATCAGGGGCCACCCAAATGGGGATCCTGAGGTTGTGGATCTCTGCCATCCCGGGGGAGAGAGGGTGCTGAGACCGTAGTCGGCGTGGGACAGATGAACTATCCAACATGCTCCCTCATCCTCACGAAGATAGACTCCTCTGGCTCCGAATGACGCCCCGGCTCCGAAGACAGCGTAGGTGCTGATGGCTCCAAAAGAATCGGCTCCGAGAACGATGTAGGGTCTGAGCTCACTCGGGCCAACGCACCAAGAGGAAGACTCGGCACCAAAGAGGTTCAGTTCCAAGTGTCCCCCTCGAGGCCAACCGAAGAGCTTCGGACCCTAGACACTTCGGACGGTGCCGATAGTGTCGGAGCGGAGCTCAGCTCAGAGACAACCACATGGGGGTGCTGGAGCCGAGAACACCACTATAGTCGGTACCAACTACATCGGCTCCAAAGGCCCAATCTGGGTTGGAGGAGGAAAAAGAGCAGGATCGGTAGCAGGAGTCAGCTCCGAGACTGAAAGGGTCGGAGCCGATAAAAATTTTGGCAAGGCCGATGACTTAAGGAGTCCGAGCACCACTCTCTCGAGGTCTTCTTCAGATAAGCTCCTGGAGGATCTGGAGGACAGTGTGGGAGACCTTGCTCTCTGCAATATAGGCGATTTTAGAGTAGGGAAGACCGGTGGAATGTATGTAGACCGGCTCCGGAGGACTGCTAGTGATTGGCACTGAAACACTTGGTGCAGATACTGCAGGGTCCGTGTCCAGAATCTCAATCGGCTCCGAAGACTGTGAAACCGGAGACAGCGGCCAACTCCGATTTTGGTAACTTCTATGGAGGTTCAGAGACAGAAGCTGAGGCTGGAGAAGGCATTTTAGAGGTCTTGCCCTTATCCTTTCTAGAAGACTGCAACCTAGCACAGGAGGAAGAACTGGCTAGGTCTTCCTCGAAGGAAGGTTTTAACATGCCTTTTAGAATCAGCTTATTCTTCCATTCCTGGAGTACTCTAGGGCTAAAGGAATGACAAAAAAAGAGACAATTTTCTTGAAGATGTATGGCCCCTAAGCAGTACACACAGACGCTATTGTCCATTGGTGATGGACATTTTTTGCGAACATTTAGTGCACTTTTTAAATCCTGACTGTTTATGTTCCTTGGACATAATGGCAGTAGAGAAAAAAACCAACACACTCACAAAACAGGAGAGGAACTACATCCTCTAACTTAAGCAGATCTAGCCCCAACACCCACAACAAAAATAAAAGGGGTTTTACTAGGTTCTCTAACATAAACGAACCTAGTGAAAGAAAAAGGGAACAAACTAGCACCTCTAAGTTAAACGGTCTAGTCTAAAAACACACACTCATGGGAACCACACACAAACGGCCAACAGGCCCAGGAATTTTTAAAACAGCAATAAGTCAAATCTGGTTAAAGACACAAATCGGTATCACAATAAAACTGTCAGCAATCAGAATAACACTTCACACGAAGCAACAGACTCCTAATAAGCAGTAATAATAAAGACCTAAATCACTTAGCCACGGCCAACCAAAAGAAGCTTCCGACTGAAGACGCAGCAAACGAGATCTGGGGAATGTGCGCATGCACCATGGGATACCTACTAGCCACAAGCCAATCACGAGGTTTCAGGCTTTCTAAGCGGCCGAGTTGGAGCAGAGGATCAGCTCCGAACCCACACGTAATAATGGAGGCGAGTTAGGACTACATAACATCAAAATGTTTTTCAGCTAAGCTAGGACTAAAATACTTTTCTGTACTTGATACCAATCAGGGATTTTGGAAAATTAAGCTTGATGAGGAAAGTTTCAAGCTGCATGCTGTTAATTCACTCACAGGAAGACGCACGTTTAACTGCAAAATGGACATTTGAGAATCAGCTCCATAACTTTTCACAGAGACATTGCATGAATGATTGAAGTACCCGAGTGTGTTATTACCTTTACTGACACAATATATAGTCAGATCAAAGAAGAGCATGAATATAGACTGACAGTGTTACTGTATATCAGAATAAGAGCACAATAAGAGACCAACAGAGGATACTGATGCAGCAGAAACAGTATAACCACAAGATGGGCAGAGGTACGTATAAAAATGACAATAACCCCGAAAATGTTAATGGTCATGTTTTAACATTACAGGGTTTGAAACCATATCCTGAGAAAGTCAGAGTTGGTGATCATGAGATGTGCGTGTGTGATACATCAGTTTAAATTTACTCTGAATATATTAGAATAAGTGTGCCACTGAGAAAACTACTGGAGTAACATATGGCTTAGTACTGTTGTACAGCCAATAAACTACGTCTGAGCTACGTAAACAATTAGTGACATAAGTGCCCACACATAAATATTTTGATGTGAATAAGCCAGTCACAATACAAGAAGCTGCCAAGCAGAAAACAACTAGTGCTGTGGTTCTGCACAGAGATACATTAGATGCACATTAACCCAGAGGCTTCACTTTTCAGAAAAGACAGGCTCAGATGGAAAAAGGGCTACTAGCTTTAGTATATGCAAAATGTTTCAGGAATATATTTATGGTATAAAATGTAAATGAAAAAGGAGCGCAAGTCATCACACAGTAAATTTGAAAAAGTTATTTTACAAGGCACAACTAGGACTACAAAGATTTGAATTTAAGAATCCAGAAGTATAAATTACTTAAGTATAATCCATAAAAACAGACATATCAGAAAAAAGACTGCAAAGGTTTGTTTTAATACAGAAGTATGAATTAGTTAAATATTAGTCAGAAAAGATAGGCATAGAGAAGAAATGCTGAGACATTCATATTTGCCAGAACAGCAAGAAGATTTGCTTGGTGTTGAAGTAGAAGCTAACTGGATAATTCCACAGTTGCCTAAACAAACAAATCTTAAAAAAATTCAGCAACTTATATGAAAATGTTTCAGGAAGAAGCTATGAGAAATTAGACATAAAAAAAGGAAATGTAGACATACTTTTCATTCAAATAGGACAGTAGTTGCATACTGGGCTTGATGTTCAAGAATGATATAGTGCCAAATATGTTATTAAATAAAGAGATGATGGCAAAATACAAGTCTTACTTCGTGATTATGAAGTGCACAGAAAAAGCCAACGATGCGTTATTTTGTACTGGTATATTTGCAAACAGTGCATGAAGTTCAGAACTGTGTTTTCATAATCTTTATCATAGCAATCCAATGAAAGAGATGATATCGCCTTTAATAACAGGAAGACCACACAGCAAAGTTAAAACAGATGTATTTCAAGGTCAAGACTATGTACACATCTAATCAGTATTAAATTAGTATTAAAAGTTTAGTGAAGTAATGAAATAAAAAGATATAAGTAGAGATAGAAAAGTAATCCATAATCCAAAAATAATATTTACAAGGCATGAAATCTCATAACAGTTTAAAATATGCAAGAATGGAGTTCCAGAAAGTTTGGGAGCAATGGTAGTTTCAACATGTTACTTCCAGTCCTACCAGTGCTCAATCTTACAGTCAAGCTGAGAGAATAATGCAGATTGTTAAAAACTCCACAATGACATTCCACAGCATTACGGATAAAAATGTAGCTTTGTAGATAAACATTTAGCTTTATTAGAACATACAAATGCCCCAGTGCAAGACACTGATCTGTCACCTGCCCAGTCCACCAATGCAAGGTATTGATCTGTCACTTGCCCAGTTGCAGAAGGGACTGATTAAATAGAACTCTTTACCTACAATCTTTAGCCCTGCAGAAACACATCTAGTGCCAGAAGCACAAATAAAATCAGTGAACACAGAATTCTGTTGTGGTCAACATGCAAAGCTTTTGGCATTTCTGAAAGAAAGGGACAGAATAAGGATTTATCAAGATTCTAATGAAAAGCATCCAAAGACTGTAGTTTTAAAGCAATTAGAGCAATCAGGACCATCTGCTGTTCGTATCACACAGATGAAAAACTGCATAGTGAGGAAAAAAAAAAAGAAACACAAGCGACATCTATTCAAAACAAGCATGTCTCATATTGCGAAGAAAACAGAAACTGTTTCCATGATGCCATCAGAAACAGATGTCCCAAATGGCAAAACACATTAAGATGTTAAACAGGAAAGTCCAAATGAGCTATTGAGAGATTTTATCAAAAGAAGTTCTTAGTATATTGTCATCAGCACTGCATATACCATAATCCCACAAGTAAATTTGGAAGATTGCTAGAAAGCTCAACTAGGTATACAATTCAGAAACAGAAATCAAATATCAAAACTGAAAAAAAAGATTATAAGAAGGTAAACATACACATTTGAAAAGGAAACAATTTTCATTGTAATAAAAAGTGCTCAGTGGTTTACCTACTTAAAATAACTGCACTCACTTTTGTGTCTCACCCCATATTCTCCTTTTTGAATACATGAAAATGATGCGTTTACCATAACCCTAGGTCTGTAGGAGTGAGTACATCCTTCTTAAACTCTAAGATGAAGGCCACAAACATTAGATCACCTGCCATTCCAAACTTGCTCATACTACTGTACTCCCTGACCCATAATGCACATCATCAGCCTCCCTCTTAAGATCAGAGGTAATTGCATAAGCCAAAGGATCCAATAACATTACAACCAAGGAAAGGTAGGGATGGAATGGGTGTTATACAGGATAGACCTACTCCTAAAGTTCTAACATTATGGTAAAAATAAAACTTTCATATATGACAGGAGTGGGTGCTTCATCTGTAACTTCTAGAACAGCATCACAAGCTCTTTCTGATGGGAGATCTTATGCCAAAATACCTCTGAACACAGTGGTCTCAAAGTAAGCTCCAGTCTTGGAAGACAGGTTCAATTTACAAGCTTTATAAATGTGTTCAAGAATGACCAAGTAACAGCTAAACAGGTGTCATCAACAGAATCATTCTTACATAATGCCAAGTGTATAAGGCTGTAGTGGAATGAGCCTTAGCAGAACTGAAGAATTACATGTCACTGGGGAAAAAAGCAGAACCTAAAGCAGTGAGAAAATCACCTAGCTAAGGTGACTTTACAAACCTTTTAAACCAAAGATGTGAAATAACGCCAGAAGCAAACAGCTGAGAATGTTTCAGGACAGACTTGGATGTCTTGACCGCCTGTGGTCATTCAGACAGTGCAAGAAATGCTCCTCATTGTTAAAGTACTGAGGAAAAAGACAAGCAAATGAAAGGCCTGGTTAAGACTGAACTCAGTAACAACCTTAACAATAAAACAGGTTAATCCCAAGAGAAACACATCCCTGATGGAAGATCAGTAAGGAGGCTCTGCAGAACTGATGGCAACTAAAGAGAGGATCTTTTGGAATACAATGTTGTGCTCTGAAGAAGCAGCTGTTTCAAAAGGACATGCCCAATGCACTGCATCATGAAATGGTGGCCTCAAATGGAAGGTGCTCTTCAAGGTTTTAACATTTTTCAGTTACAGCAAGAGAGAGACATCAGGTCTCAGTTTAAAGTTAAAGATGTGGGCCTTGACAGAAGAAAGGTTAAAGTTGAGCAAAAAAAAAAAAAACACAGTGAGTAAGTCCAACATAGCTAGACCTGAAGCAGGAAATAGTCTAACCTCTTGGACTTCGTCCAAATGGTGTCCATTTCTCCTGATAAGTTTTTCTTGGTAACTAGATTTCCAGGATGAGTAGCAAATGAGCACCTCTCTCTCTCTCTCTCTCTCTCTCTCTCTGAAAGAGCAGAACTATTAGCAACTACTGGAATTAGAGAAACCATGCTGTGAACTTCACAGAATGAACATCTAGGCAAAATCTTGTATAACAATATCTTTGCTATTCTTAGGAAAATCAGATTCTCCCATGGTTGAGACAGTAACAAAGGGAATCATACCTGCTAGAAACAAACGGGATAACAGGGTACTGAGGTTTTGGGGAACATTGCCTTGTGTATGGGTATCCCCATTTGATGAAATGCAGAAAAGCACAGAGGAGTCCTGTGGCTTACAAATGGGTTAGAGCATTTCTCAAGGTTCCCACTAGTGATGGGATAAGGAAAAATTTCCGGCATTTGGTGCTGGTTAGGAATCTGAACAAATAAAAACAGATTTTCCCCATCTGTGGGGAATCCTCCTTACTGCTGAACAGCTGACAGACCTCTCATGTAGCAGGAGCAGCCATCTTCTCAGTCCTTCTACTAAGGATCTGGCCTTGGTGAGGACTACTACTAGAAAAGTGGTCCACAACCATGGCTCATTCCAAACCTCTCGAAACTTCCTGGCAGACAGAATAAGATTATGTTCCTGTTGCTTATTGATACCTCATTCATCTGGCATACTATCAGTCTATATGGAGGAGATCACGGAAGGCAAAGATTCCTTAAGTAAAGGAGAAATACCCTCATCTCCAGTACAAGGATGCTAAAAGAGAGTTCTGTGGATGATCATAATCCTTGAACCATCTGCTCACTGATATGCCCTCAATATATGTCCAATATCATTGTGATATTGGACATTGAAGGGGTAGAGTGCTGAAGAAAATGTTATTGGGACCCAACCAAGAAGACCGATGTTATTTACATGTGTGAGATATGCAGATCTCATGCTCCATTATTTATGTATCCAATGACCACAAAACCTATAGTTTTCAATTGTTTCATAGGTAAATAATAGACTAGCCATTTTAAGCCTAGCCAATTTCCATTATTGTGCTCAAATTAACCTATCCCATTTGGTTAGAGATTGGCCTTACCCATCCAATGGTCAGAAATTACATATTTCCACTAATGAGAATAACTGTGATCACACCATAGATAATTTGAGGGGACTCGTGCATGAATAAAGCATTTAGGTATTGCCTCTACCCATTAGTGGTACAGGGGGAAGTCTTGGGGTAAATTTTCTGTTTCCCATCCACAGACCCAAAGTGGACTTGAATATGGACAGGGGTTTGGATGGGGAGTCTGTTCCAGAGCAGTAATATCCTCTGCAAGAGATGGCTTTCCTTCCAAACTATTCTACTGATGTTGCAAAAGAGGTTTAGATCCCTAGACAGAACATCTCCACTGCCAACCGACCTGCCAACCTGCAACAAATTTAAGGACGGAGGATGCCTTGCATGCCTGACACAGGTCACCTCCCAGTGAATTCTTCAGTGAATAACTCTCACATGGAAAAACCTAGGGTAGTCATGGGAAAGGTCATCACTATCAGACCCAGCAAGTTGAGGTACCAATACAATGAAACTACACAACAGCTGAAAAGAGAAGTAACTTTGGACAATAAGACCCAAACTATGCTTGTGGGGATCCATATCTTGCAAGCTAACTTGTCTAGTTCAGTCTATGAAAGCTAAAATATTGTGATGATTGCAACTGAGATTTGTGAATGTTCAGAGTGAAGCCCAGGTACTGAAAGAAAACAGTTAGGGACTATTTCACCAGGATAAGCTGATCTCCACTAGAACAGGGAGGAGTCAGTTAGTCAGGCAGGGAACATTTTGGCTTCCTGCAAATGCAGGTACACTACCACCACCATGGATATGCACTTGGTGAACATCCTGGGGGCTGGGATGAGACCAAATGGAAGTGGCTGGAACTGGCATAGACAAGCATGGACTATGAACTGTAGAAGTTCCTGGCCTACTTGTGAATTCTGACAAGCACATTAGTGCCCCGAGGTACAAACAGCAAGTCCAATATCCTTCTGTGAGACACAAAGATTACATGAAACAAGACCATGTGGAAATGCTCTGTAGAAATGAAGTCAAATAGGCCACTTAGATCTTGAACAGTCCTACTTACCATGAGCAGCCAGGAGCAACTGTGCCAAGTTATGCAGCCAAAAAATTCTCTGCATCAATAGACTGTGCATATACTTTACCTCAAGCAGTCCCTGGTGACAACATATGGCTAATTAGAATATACCTTTCCCCAGAATGCCTCTTTACAGTACAGCATAGCTTTGAAAACAGCTCATTGTAGTGCTGCATGTCTTTGTGCAAAAGAACTGTGGTAGGACTTTCCATGAATTCCAAGTTATACCTCCCAGTAACTTTTCTTAATTCCGGCCTATGGTTAAATCTACAATGACAAACATAAGTTTCTGCAAACAAAAATAATTTTATAGCATCAGCATTTTTGGAAGATAAATCGTCCCCCTCATCCTGCTGCATGGATAACACTCCACTACAAAATAAAAATGTAGTCAGGGATCTTAACTTGGTAGTTCCCTCACTTTTGACCATTGTGTGACAATAATTTTCAAGAAATTATTTTACTCAACCAAGCTAACTGACAAAGGAATATCATAAAGGTCAAGAGAGGTAAACGTGCCCTTATACACAGCATTGATCAGGACAGTTACAGAGTACAAGGCACCCTTTGGGCTGTATCTCACTAAACAGATCTACTTTTAAATCACAAATCCCACAACATCAAACATAATATTGCCAAAACAAAAATAACAAATACTTACAATCCCGATAGGCCGATTTTCTTAGGGCAAGTAAACACTTACCCAAAACATAACGTAACCACACCGGACTATGTAAAAACCACCTAGGTGGGTACATCCCCCACAGCCCCCAATGTAGGAACTCTGGGATCAGACTACAGTTGGGAAAAGGGCATATTTCCCCATGATGGGCAAGTGTTTACTTGCTCTTCGGGATTGTAAGTACTCGTTATTTTCATTTCGGCAATATGACGTTTGGTGTTGTGGGATTCGTGATTTAAAAGTAGATTCCACTAAACATGTCAAACTATTAGAAAGACCACAAAGGTTCCTAACTAAAAAGATCATAGGCGTAATGACCCTGAGCTACCAAGAGAAGCTGGGAAGCTCTATTCATTTTTCAGTGCCTTACAGACTTTTGAGGGAAGATTGCTATCTCATTTGTTGTGCCATTAGAAATCTGATTGTCTTGTACCTCCTGTATCTCTGCAAATCCAATATCTCCACTGATATTACAACTAGGGACCTAAACGTTCACCAACATATGCAGAAAACCTGGTGGTGGGACAGATTTATAACCCAGCACCTCCTAAAGCTCTAGAATAAACTTCCCTGCATATTAAGCAGTGCAACTCACTATCTTCCTTTAAACATAGCCTAAACGACTGGACGAGTATCCACAAATTTCCTCTGGGACTGACTAGCATAACCCTCATGGAGAAAGATGGTTCATCCTGAGGAAGGGTACTAGCAACGTGTTTATGGTCATAAGACTCAGTGGCCTTACTAACCACAACTGTTAGAAAAGTAATTCACTTGCTCATTCCTACATTTGGATTTCATTAAGATAGATGCTTTTTACATACTTCTATTTTGTAAAAATTTGTGAGTCAGTAAAAATATAAACTTCTACTGCCTATTTTTACTACAAAAATATCTCATTTTCAACTTGCCTAGTTTTTTTTTCTTGCTACAGAACACTCATGATTCAAAAAGTACAGTTGTGTACACTTACCATAAATGTAGATGTTAGAGTGTATTCACTGTTGCAGTCCTCACATGTAGGTTATCCGGCTCCCGGTAGCCCTCAGTCGGCCTGAATACCAGAGTCCTTGGTATATGATGTTGGCTGCCGTCGGCTGTAAAACTGATGTCAGAACTTGAGGTATAAAAAGGGAGGCAGCCGAAGCCACATCAGGAACCCTATAATACCCATCAGGTTTTCTGGGGGCAGGAGGAACAGAATTAGGAGTTAAAGAATTTTCCATGAAAACATCATCCACAACTTCCAAAACTGGAGGTATAGCCAGAGGCTTATGCTGTGGCAAATCCAAAAATTCTCTGATTCTTTTCTTAGACTGAGGAAAATCCTGACATTCCCATTTAAAGTGCTCCCTAAGAGTATTCAAAGTATCCCCAAAGGAAAAATCTTCTGGAGGGGAGGCAGAAGTGACAGAGTCCTCAGCAACAGAATCCTCAAAGCCAGAAAAAAGTTGAGAATTTCCTTCTTCACCAGCAGACATACTGGAAATCTCAGAATCTGAGACAGACAAAACATCAGGAGATAATTCCCTAGCCCTCTTGGAAGGGGGGGGGGGTGAGAGCCCCTAAACAGAGAAAGGAGGTCACCAGCCACCTTTACCAACTGGGACTGAGGCACAGGAGGGAAGGCCGATGCCGGCTTGTGAGTATGTTTGCAGCTGGAAGGTTTACTAGCAATCCACAGGGACTCTGGAGGCCTAGCAACTGCAGAAGTTTGAACTAAGGTAGTTGGTCTGGTCTCATGTCGAAAAGAAAAGGTATCAGAAGCCGGTGCGTGCATAGCGACTCCGGACCCATCTGAGGCAGTGACAGGCAAAAGGTCTGAAGATGAAATAGCAGCCTGCAGCAAGGACGACTCCGTAAAGGTCTCGGCAGAGGCTGAAAATCTGCGGTCTGCAGGGGCTGTGAAAGCACCTCACTGACTACCGCTGGGCTGACTACCAATTTCACCAGTGCGTCAACAACAGATTTAACCATAGGCCTGTCACGGTCCTTGTCTTTGCGTTTCCTAGGTATATCTAAAGTTGGGAGACCAGAAGACACCATACTGACGAACTTAGGCCAGTCTCCGAAATGCTTATGCAAAATTTTAGCTCTTATGGTACGCGGGTTAAAGGAAGCACAGAGATCGCAGTTAGGGACGTTGTGTTCAAGGCTCAAACAAGTTATACAATAGGAATGGAAATCACGGTGCGAAATCTGTTTTCCACAGGCAAGACAGTTATTAACTTTATCGGATATTCGTTAAAGCAAGAAAAGAGGATCCCCAGTGGGTTACTTTTCTGAAGGGGTCTTCAATTTGGTAGTTGGAAAGCAAAAAGAAGGTAAACGAATTGCATCTGCTTCAGGCTCCGCGGCAAGAAAGACTGAGGAAATGGCGTCAGCTGCTTCCCTTTATACCTGACGTTCTGACATCAGTTTTACAGCCGACATCGTATACCAAGGACTCTGGTATATTCGGGCAGACTGAGGGCTACCGGGAGCTGGGTAACCCATATGAGAGGACTGCAACAGTGAAACACTGAGAACATCATGCAATTCCTCGTGTGTTCTAGCAGTTATTAAATGACAAAACTGTGGGAAAGTGTACAGAGTGCTTGCAAGGATTTTCACTGACGACACAAAGTGTAAAGCAAAAGCAAGCTTCAGTACTTCAACTGCATGAAGTGTTTGCAGGTAATTTTAATATATTGTACTGTGAGAACTACAGATCAACCCTGGTAAACTTCATATCTTTATAGCTCTACGAGACTTGGGACCTGATATTGCTAAACTAAAATCTAGTAAAAATCACATTCTTCTTCTCAGAATACCATTTATTTATTATATCTTATTTCTTGTTCCCTGAGTCGTGGCTGAAAATGCAAACCATATGAAAAGTTGCGTCTGCCATAGTACTAGAATGTCGATACATCCCTTTCTTGATCGTTCGACGCCCAGAGTATGTCCGCCTGTCCAGTCAGTAGTTGCCCCAGGCGTCAATGCTCCGTCATAGAGATGCTGACGCCGGGTCATGCACCCAGTCAACTTTTCAGTACGTCAGGGTACTAATGCAAAGAACACTTCCCACCTCAAACTTTCGAACCCAGATGTCAGAAGACCCAAAAGAAAATATAAAAAAACAACATGCACCCTGAAAATATAGTAGATATAAACAGTATAATCCTGGAAACAACCAGGGGAGGAGGTTGAGTGGGGAAGGAGGAGAGGGTTGATTGTAGTAGGGAATGGTGGCACAATTGGTGGGTAGCAGGTCCCTGTACTATGTCTTGTTTCGCCTCCTTGCTGCAGGAGGCTGGCTGGGTAGAACTCAAGTAGCTGTAAGGGAGGCTGGCAAATTATAAACATGCAGGAAAAACAGCTGTCCCTTGTATAACCCAGGTGTGGCAAATATAGCTCTAGATTTAGAGTCTATAGGCAGGTGTGGGAATATAGAGGATCTGCACCACTGAACTCCAATGTTGAGCTTCCCAGACATCCTTGTGGAAGTGCCTAAAGTCCCAATGAAGTGGTGTTAGCCCCAGGTGGAAGCTGCAATCAATAATGGAACCTGTTTGCCAAATAGCAAATTTGTGCAAGTACTGCCTGTGTGTGCAAAACAAAAAAAAGGAGTGTTGAACTACAGGCAAAAAAATCAAACTCTTTGCAAAGAATATAAACGCTGAGCGCTGTGTGCGTCTTTAGTCCTAATCAACACCCCGCAATACATCAGAACATCTAAAGTGTGTAAAAAATTTTATTTAGAGGATCTGCCAAAAAAAAGCACCAAATGAATAAAAAGGTTTAAAGTCAATGGGAAACAACCTTAGGCATAAATAAAGGAAAAGTAATGGCGATGCCCCTGTCCCTATGCATCATCAAAAGTTCTCTTCACTGCATAGGCTCCAACAAAAACCTCAGACCATGTAATAGCCAAATACAAAAGTGCAGTTCCACAACATTTCAATTCAGCAGTAGTTGCAGGTCAAAAATTGAGATCCCAGCAGGTTGTAGACTGGTGAGGTTTGCACACAAAGTTTCATTTGAATCTTTATATAGGAGAAAACAAAAGAAACGAAAACACAAAGGATGCGAAACAAGTGGGTCACAATCATAGTGAGTTGAAATTGCTGCAGGAGAAATCTTTATGGAAGAGAAAGAATTCAGTAAATCTCCATGGAGAGACAAAAAAATTACACTCTTCCATAGGCTCTGAAATCTCTCTCCTCTTAAAATAGGCTCCTCTTAAATCCAAATTCACATTTAAAACTGTGACATTCTTGCTAGTACTAGGCCTCTAGCATCCTACAATGGAGGACCTACCTTGCTTCAACATGAAAGACCAAAAGCTGTCAGATGAGAAGATGCCAAGCTGAACAGAACACAGATGAGCTTCTGACAAGGAGATAATAGATTCCTTCTGAGATAACAGATGAGGGTACAGAGGCACTATGGAGGCTCTGGAGGAATCAGAATCAAAGTCATGATCTGTGTTGCCGAACCTCATCTGGAGCTATCAAAATCATCCTTTAGTAGTCCTGAAAGAAGAAGAGGTAGAGTTTTCAAACGGAAGACAGAGCATCCACTTATGAAGGATTTCCCAACTGAAAGCAAGCTGTGTGACTTTAGCTGGTGTGGTTTGAAAGAAGAAAGCAATACTTGGCAGCTGGTACACAGGTGATACTTTACCTTTTTCAAATCTGGAGTTCTGAATGACACTGTCAATTTCTGAAATCCATGAAGATCCAGTTTCCACTCTGCTTATCCATGATCTGTCTGGTTACTACATCCGTTAGGAACCTTGCAAGAAGAGGTCAACCGCACCTGAAGATTGCCAGGAGGCTTAACATTGCCTGAGTAGGATCATTGCTTGCCTGTTGTCCCCTTAAGAATTGATTCTCGCCATGGATGTAGGAATCAACACCTGCCCTGGAATAAGAGAAACAGTGACCCTGGAAGAAGTAACCCTTTGAACCATCAATGCTCTCCTTCATGTTGATATGTAGATGCTGTAGTCTGGCAGGTCTGTCTGGCAGTTGTAAACTCTTCCACTCCACTTCTCCCCCCAAGCAGTGTCCGAGCATCCGGGGCATAAATCTGAAAAAAAATCTGACTCGGGGTGGCCGGGTCACAGAGTTTGTTTAGGTAGTGACATTCCTGGCCACCACAAGAATTCCTCTAATAAAAACACATTTAGTATTCTGTGCTAGTGTCTGTAACTAGGTAATGTCCTGTTTTCCATACACACCGCACATAAAACCCCACCTATCTAATGTCATAATGAATTATGTTACATAAATGTGTGACATATTTACAAATATACCTCCTATTACTAAGCCTTTGGTACTGAAAGTAGTATTGGGATTTGTCCTATATAATACAGCACATCATCAGTGAACTTGTGATAATGAATTTATGTAGTGTTTGTTCTTAACTGCTAAGTAAAAATAGGATATAAAGAGGCCACACAGAAGTATTAAGTGACTTCTTTAATATTAGAGTGTACAAAAAATACTGCAGAAATTGAATCTAATTCTGCCATACTTATCAAGCTAATCCTTTAATGCCAGATAAAGATTACATACTTAGAGCGACTCTCCAATGGCTACCTGATGACAGGCATCAGTATCTGGCTCAGGAACCTGCTACAGAACCTATGGCAAGGGTTCAAGTCATTTTTGAAAAAGGCATGCACATCTAGGCAAATCATCTTTATATGTTTATTGTAAGGTAATGCCACATAAGCAAGCTCTATATTAGTGCTTCATGTTTCTTTGCTCTAGATGTTCATTTTCATATTCCTACAAAATCAGGAATGTGTGTCATCCTTCCTCTTATTCTCTTCTCTCTGCCTTCCTTTGAGCATTGTGTTTTTCATCTGGTTATGGTCCTATTAGATCATTAAAGATAACATTTAAAACAAGCTGCAAAAGGTAACTACACTGAAATGTGAGTAAATTTGGTTATTATTTTCTCCCAAACTCCTGGGGACTGACTGTAAGCCCTCAGTTACCCCAAGCAACCCAAATCTCGATTCACAAACAGATGCAAAACTGCTGCTTAGTACTGTACATGAAGACGTCTGGCAGATATGTGCAGTTTTCTGCACTTCGTACACTGGAGACACACCAGGGTTACTGTTGTAAGCTGCCCTGTACAGCTACAGACATTACATGGGCAATCCATATGTCTGCTTTTACTGTATATTTTTCACACCCCATTAGCAAAGCTCTCCCTTAGTAAGTAGTCTTCCAGCCAAATATCAATGCCTTGTTGCATTGCACTGGGCAATAATTTGTTGAGCAGGGGACAGCTGCACTAAACCACTTCGTGGATTAGCACAGGTAGCTATACTAGGAAACCGATTCATAAAAGCTCTAGATGAAGTCATGTTGCTGAACTGCTTCTTATGAAAAGATGTAAGTTGAGCTGCAGAAATTTTTTTGTCACCACACCTAAAGGTTTTAAAACTGTTTGCCTGCTATGCAGAATGAAAAATTTTCTACGTTTAATTGCAATATTTTCTGTTTCATCATTTGTCTGCCATACTTTCTTTTTAACTCATCCCCATAAATAACTAAAATATGCATTGCACCCTTACCTGCATGTTGAGTGTTTTCAGTATAGACTTTTGCTACCCTTCTTAACAGCATGCATTGTGCATCAGAGGGTGCAGTGGTGCAACGGTACCATTGTCGCCTCACAGCAAGAGTTTCTCCAGTCTGATTCTCAGCTGGAATGCCTTCTGTGCGGAGTTTGCATGTCCTGGGTTTTCTCCGGGTACTCCAGTTTCCTCCCATGTTACAGGAACATGTGTCTACAGCCTTTCTCCCAGAGCCTCAGGCTGAAAATTGGCTTAGTTCCAAATTGGACCTTCCTGGTAAACAAATGTTAAATAAATTCTACATGACTACATAGCTGCAGCTTTAGGAAATGGACTTGGTACTGTAGAGAAGGTCTCACAGATGCTCTGAAGCATGACATCACTGCTTTCATTTTCGTTACTGCTGACCTCCCTGTGCATTGATGCGTTTTACTGCTTTTACTTTCTTTATTTCTTGTTCAGTCCCAGCTTTAACCTTTTTACTTCAAGATCTAAATTACAGTTATGTAAGTAAACTTACCATAAAAGTACATGTTCGAATGATCACTGCTGCAGTAGCTATATGGGTTATATTCTGCCAAGGATATAACAGCCGGACATCTTCCAAAGCTTTCAGGCACCTTCCACACACCCAAATTATCTGGCAGCTCGAGATGAGCTGACTATAAGACAAGTATGGGTGCCTAAACCTTCAGAGCTTTCTTGCCAACAGAGACAGGGAGGCCAAGCCCTGAAAGGACAATGCTAGGAAGAGCACAAAATAAATAACCACATCCTGGCATAAACTACAGATTAAAAGACAAGGGGGTGATGGGAGAGAGTGGCTACTGCAGCAGTGATCATTCAAACACCTACTGTTACAGTAACTTTACTTGCTCAACTGTATTATGTTCATCATATAGATTACTGCTGCAGTAGTCTTAGCTACATGGGTAGATTATCCTAGCTTGCTGCACTTGGGAAATGGAAGAGAAGAGTCCAGAAACCCTCGGAGAATGGTCCCTGCAAAGCCTAATCTAGACCTAGAGAAGAAATCAAGCTTATAGCACTTTGTAAAAGTATGTATACAGGACAAAATTGCAGCTTCTAGAATCCAACCCTTTTCAAAAAGCCATAAATGAAACCAAGGCCCAGGTAGAGTGGGCCTTGACCCTGCCAGAAATTGTTTTGTTGTGATGAGTATAACAAAAGGTAAAAGCTTAAGACAATCATTTGGAGATAGTCTGATCTGACACAGGTTGTCCCTTCTTTTTACCTTCACAAGAAATGAACAATTGATCTGAAGATCTGAAAGATTTAGTTCTGATAGGATAGTACCCGAGTGGTCTGTGAACATCTAAGGCATTGAGTATTCTTTCTCCCTCATTTTAGAGTTAAAGAAAGAAGACAGGGAGATGGATAGTTTGGCTTAAAGTAAACTTGTATACCACTTTATGCATAAAAGAAGGATTAGTTCTCAAAGAAATTCTGTCCCTGTAGAAAATGAGAAAGGGTTGACTCACCATAAGAGCTTGCAACACAGATACCCTTCTTGCAGAGGTCAGAGCAATCAGTAAAACTGCTTTCCATGTTTAGAACCTGAAGTCAGCCAAGTTAGTTGGTTCAAATGGATAAAGTGTTAGCTTCCCTAACACAAAATTAAGATCCCAAGGAGGGGACACTGGTTTCTTGGCAGGCCTCTTATGCAAACCCCTCCTTTCAAAAACATTTTGACAGGAAAATGCGCTGAAAGAGAATTCATAGGCAAACATGCTGAACTGGCTTACAAATGAACCTTGAGGCCATAGGATAGTAACTCATGGATTCATGTCATATGATTAAACAATTAAAATATTGAACCTCACTTCAGCGAGATGAGAGCATCGAAGATCGTAATCATCGAAAGCAGACATCAGCGAGTCTCACCATACTAAACAGCAATAGTTGGCAAACATCTGCAACTTTAGCAGCTTACTTGCTACTTTTTATGTATAACATAATGGGAGTACATATGTATATTCTTGCCAACATACAAGTAGCCGTTGGCCAGATATTGCCATTCAGTGTGGCGAGATTCGTTGATGTTGGCTTTCAATGATTCACACATCTGATGCTCTCGTCTTGCTGAAGTGAGGTTCGATGTTTTAATCAATCATTCAGTCATATGACATGTATCTGTAACTCACATAAATATTGCAAAACCAAAGAACAACTAGTCCTGAATGGGTGCCAGTTATGTTGCTGGCATCAAGTGGAAAACCTTACGATTTTCTAGTAGCAGGCTTTCTTGCCTCCAGTAGTACCTGCTGCATGTCCTCAGTAAACCAGTGCCTAAAGGGAATTAAGACCCTATCATCCAGGCAGTCAACTGAAGTTGATGGGTATTGGGATGCGTCAAACACCTCTGTTCCTGTATGAGTAAATCCATTCTGTGAAGAAGCATATGGAAAATGCCACTGGCTATTTCCAAAAGAAGGGAGAACCATGGCTGTTTGGGCCAGAAGGGACTCACCACAATGACCTTGGGGAACTCCTCCTGAATGTTAAGTACCACCCTGTATATTAGTGGAAATGGTGGAAAAGCATATAGAAACATTCCTTTCCAAGGAAAAGAAAAGGCATCCATCTTTCAGGCCTTCTTGCACAGAGTCCTGGAACAGAATTCTGCCAAATGATTGTTCAGAGAGCAGGCAAATGGGTCTACTTGAAGAATTTCCCACAGATGGGTCAAATTTTGGAAGACTTGTGTTGTGTCCATTTGTGAGGATCTGCCCTTGTCCTGCTCAGCTTGTCTGAAACATAAATGTTGCTTTGACAGAATGTAGAATGCCTGCAGAGTAAGATCGTACTGGGAAGCTATATCCCCAGCTAATAGTCTGAAGAGAGAGCACTACCTGGTTCAGCTTTGCTTGTTGGTGTACCACATGACTGTGGTATTGCTTATAACAACTTGAAGAGATCCTAGGGACCAAAGATGATACAGAGAGTTGAGTACCTTGATCAGGACAAGCATCCTTTTATTTGTGTGCTTGCATTGATCCTTGGTGTACCACACACCTTGCACTTTTAGCCCTCCTGAAACTGGTCCTCAAGCAAAATCTGAGGAGTCTGTGGTGACAGACTGCTTTGGAACAGGCAGGGAGAAATGGAGACCTGATTTGAGGATATCTGTCGTCTCCACAAAGTGATTTCCCTTCTAACAAGCCCCAGCACTGGATTTGAAAAGATAAGGGGGTGCTGGTACTGGGCCCATAGAGACTTCAGACACTACTGTATCTTTCTTGTCTGGAGCCTTGCCATTGTTATCATGAGAATCATAGAAGCTATGAGATGCAAATCTTGAAGCATTTCCTTGCAGTAGTCGCAGTGGGGAAAACCCCAAGAAACAGATCTAGATATAGATCTATTTTTTCCTGTGGAAGAAAAGCTATTTGAACTGTGGTATCTAGTTGACATTCCAGAAATAAATGCAATCCTCCGAGAAGGATTTAAGAAAGACCTTTGAATGTTCTCTTGAAATTCTAGCTTGTGTAACAGATCTCTCACCAAGAGAGATTCCTGACACTTTGAAAAGACTGTGTTTGAATATGGAAAATGTGGATACACTGTAGCCTGTAATTATAACTGGAGATGGACATTTTTTGAACACTCTTGGTGCGGATAAGGCAGATAACTGATAATATGATCCAGACACACAAAACCTTAAGAAATGCCTGAAGCCTGGATGAATAGGAATATGATAAGTATCCTTAAAATATAATGTCACAAGGAAACCTGAACGAGGAAGAAGAGGTGACAGGTTGTGAAATGACATCAGTTTACATTTGGGCACTATCACAAACAGGTGTAGGAAAGAAAAAGATCCAGAAATGGTCTCCAAGCATTTTATTTTTTGACACTAAAAACATTGTTGAATAAAACCCTTTTCACACCTGGGAAAGGGAAACAGGTTTTATCCTTCCATGAGAAAGCACGTGATGAAGGACAGGTAAGCAAGAGTCTAATCTGGAGGGTGAAAATTACCCCCCGGAAAGGTGGAATTTCCTCCCATTGCCATCTGTAACCTTGATGATAGATCTTCAGAACCAATTTGTCTGAAACGATCTGTTGCTAGAGGGAGAAGTGGAGATTCAGACTTTCTGAAAGAAAAGCGCTGCCAAAGTCTCTTAAATAGTCAGTCTGACTTTTTGAACTGTCCCTGTTTTTTGGGAGTTTCCAGAATTCTCCTTGGAATACACATGCCATTTCTTCTTAAACATTTGTTTACCTGTATTTTGTGGAGACTGTTTATTTTGTTTCTTACCAAAACTGGATGAGGAGTTGGAGAATTACCTAGAAATACCTGGAAAAGGAAGGCAGAAAAATCTATGAGATTCCGTTTATCAGCTTACCCCTTTCATCACACTTTTTGATCACCTCTGCAATAATGGGGCCAAAAACTAAATCTCTGTCCAAAGGAGAACTTACTTTTAACATCATCTCAGAGGTTCTGAGGATACAGCCATGCAAATCTCCTCAAAACAGTACCAGTGGCCACAGCCCTTGAAGAAGCATCAGAGCCTTTATCACACATACATACCACACACAGACTATACAATGAGCAGTGACTTGAATAGAAGAAATTAAATTTAAAGCAGATTTTTCCTCACAAAGAAACTGCAGACAAAACATTCCTCATACTTTTAGTCAGAACAATCCTTAACATAGGAGCCTAACAAATCAAAATTATTAAAATCAAAGTTGCAGAAGCACATACATTTTCCCCATACTTATCAATAATCTTTCCATCCTAAACAGAAGGTGTAGGATTGGACTTAAGTGTTTATCAGCAGAAGGATTAACTAAAGCTATAGCTGCTGGATCAGGTTTAGGAAGAGTGTATAAAAAAGATGGAGGAACTTTATGCCTCCAATCTGCCTTTTTAGAGGAAGTTGGCTGACTGTCAGGAAAGCAGTAACATATCCTCCAAAGCTCACAGACCTGGAGGAATGCGTGCAGGTTCTAGGAATTCCTTCTGTAACAGTTCATAGTATTTTCTGAGGGACTGAAAAACCTCAGTGTTCTTCCACTGAGAACACTGGCACCTTCTATTAATATAGTCTCAAAGAAAGAGGACCCCCCCCTCATAGGGAGAGTCAGAAACAGAGCTCTCCTCTGTCTCTGAATTAGAAATCAGAGGAGAAAACCTTGTGCCTGTCCCTTTATCCTCCCATACAGCTTCAGTATCTTGAATCTCTCCAGGAAAGGAAGTATCTCTCTTTCTTTAAGCAGAAACTACTTTATAAGAAGGAAGGATCACCAAGCTGAATTAAACCCTGAGCAAAACCCAGTAAACTAATCCTGTCTAAGGAAATTTGAGGATGAATACTTACATGCACGGTTTCTTTTTGACACGAAAAATGAGACCATAGAGTTTAATGGCTATGGCAGCTTCCCCAGGGAAGCCTTCCCTGTTCCTTTTGCCAGAACTGACAAGAGAAGCTTTCCTTTGCCCACTGAGGGGATCCCAACAGCGGCAGAGGACTTTGCTAACCCTAATACACCACAGGCATCTGGGGTAAAAGAAGAGTGGTCTGATGTACACAGCAGAGTCACTCTCCTGTAGAGGAGGGTAACAGCTAGCTTGCTGCGATGCAATAGCAGTTTACTTAGACTTTTTTTTTTTTTTTAGCTGGAAGAAGAACCAACTGTTGGACTGATAAGACTGTTTTGCGGTCAAGCATAGAATGGTGCCTCTTTCTCAGGGAAAACAAGCACCAAATGCCAGTAAAAATTAAAAGTCCTTAAAAAGTTACTTACACAGTAAAACATTTTGTCAGCTCCACAATGTAAAATAAACACATTTTCTTCATAGGAAAATGTGTTTTCAGTTACTTTAAGCAATTTTTAAACTGACAGGAAAAAACAGCATTCCCTTTTAAAATAGAGTAGTCTCGTGACAGTCCAGTAAAACAAAAACTTCTAGCTTTGACATAACGTTCCTGAAGAGGCAAGTATTAATAATTAACAAAAATATTGAATGGAAGCCCCCCTCCCCCAATCTAGTCAGAAAAGAAACAGCACAACTCAACTGCTGATTCTTGAAAGCCACGGAGGAATTTACTCTTTGGCGTCAGTAAAGTTCAGAAGGGTTTGGTGCTCAACTTGTCTTTTAGTTCAGCTCAAGCTGCCAGTTTAGGCATGTTGAAGGCACCCTGAAGCTTTGGAAGCTGGATGGCTGTTACATCCTTGGCAAGATATAACCCATACAGCTAAGGCTACTGCAGCGGTGATCGATATAATGAACATCAACCATCTGCACACCCTCTTTGCTACTCCCTGATTCTGTTCTGAATACCCACCTTCTTAACTTCATAAATATTTTTATATGAAATATTTCTGCTATTTCTCAGATAATCCTTTTTTACATCTGTAGCATTTATCATATTCAATGTGCTTTGTTCAGTACTCTATAAAGATCTGTCTGTACTTTTTTAATGTAGGCCTCAACACTCACATCTATGACACCTTGCCATCTGTCTGAGGACAATCCTAGTCTTGGAGGACAATCCTAGTCTTCATATCTTTTAGCATAAGTTTACTTTTTGTGACATCTAAAAAGGTATGGACTTTTTGGTTACAAGAAAAGTATATTTCAAAACAAATCAGCTGTAGCCTGTCTTCACACTTGTATTTGGACAAGCATGGTCCTCAGACTGTTTTGGAAGGTGATCAACTTCCCTTTCCTGATACAGAAAATTTTCCAAAGAAGATATTTATTTTTGTTATTCATTGTAATAGAATCATTTATATTCAAAAAAGTTAAAGATTCTGAGAATATAAATGAATAATTAAAGATAGCTTGAAGGAAATTTCCAATGTCTTCCCAAATGTTTTTAATGAGAGAACATTTATAAAAGATAGGAGACCAATTAGCCTTACATTTTAGAGAGCATCTCCAACACAGTACCTCCTTAGAAAGATTAAATTTACCAATTCTATTAGGAGTGTAGAATGCTCTATGTAAAAATTTCCATGAAAAAAATCTCCATACTTGTAAATTAGAAGTTAATTTAATGGAGTGTAGGAGATTAGTTTTATTTTTAGAGATTAAGGATAATGTATAATCCTGATGAAGCGTACCAGTGGTGTACGTGAAAGCGCTTATCCCGTTTCCATTGTTTGTTAAAATAAATTTTATTTTGTACATTTTGGTGGTCCTTCGAAGTTTTTTGGAGATTCTGCTGTTAGTTTTTACCAAGAAGGATCTTTGGGCAATTTCTTATACTACTTCTACTATATAATGTATAATTCCTGGTAATAAAGTCCCAAAATTTCTGATTAGGAATAGTTTTGCAATTAATTATGACTTTATAGAGTTTTGAGATTAAATTTTTCCACCCAAGTTCTCCATGTAGCATTTCATGTACAAGAATTATAAATTTAGGTGCAGATGTAAAGGGAGAGTTCTTTATTGTTCTGCATAGATCTTGACTAAATGGAAGTATACTGTTAAGAGCTAACCAATCTGATTCTGATAAATTAAATGTTTTACATCAAGAGTAACTAAGTTCATTATACAATGATATCATGTACATTTTTTTCGCTTCCCAGTTGGTAAGAATATATGCAGTGATATTATTGAAAAAGTTTTTGTAATTTTAAAGGGGTATAGTAGTTGTATCAATAGTCAACATCTAAAAGTATTGTAAGTATAATATACATAATTTAGATTTGTGAGTTTAATAACATTATATTGTAGATCGACACAAACATACCAAATTTTATTGCTCAGAACATTTAGTTGTAAATTTTTTATTAATTTATTTTCATTTAGGATAATGGTTGCATGTAGGATTTCCCATACTGAAGAAAATTTTGGATCAATCCAATTTAATATTGTTCTGAGATTAGAAGCTTTAATGTAGGATTCTAAGTCAGGAAAATGTATTCCTGCCAGTTCCCATGGTCTTAATATGGTTTGATAAAGCTATTCTATTTTTCTTTGGGTACCATAAGAATTTTAAAAGAATTCTATTTATTTCTCTTAAAATATTTTTACTTGGCAATATAGGAATAGATAAAGCAATGTAATTTATTTTTGGTAACAAAATCATTTTAATTGGCTGTAGCCTATCTTCAAAATTTAAATGTAATTTGTTCCATTTCCCTGTAAGAGTTTTTACTAAGTCCACTATGTTGTTATAATTCGTATTTAAAGTTAATTCTACATTATCACACAGTACAATCCCTAAATATTTTAAAGAAGATACTGGTTTCCCAGCTATTCCACTCTTAGTAGATTTAGTGTTATCATTAAGTTTTTTTTTATTTAACAATATGTGATTTTAAGCCCAGAGATATCAGAATTTTTTAACTAGCAATTCTAATTCTTGTAAAGATTCTTCTGAGTTCATTAAAGTAAGATATTGTCTGCAAATAGCATTATTTTAGATTCAAATTCATTCTATCCCCAAAATTAAAGGCTTTAATTTTGGGGTTAGAATGAATTTCCAAGGAAAAAGGTTCTATTGCTAATGCAAATAAGACTGGAGACATTGGACAACCTTGTTTGGTACCCCTAGTAATTTCAATAGATTCAGATGTAAATGGTCCTAATTTTACATAGGCTAAATTATCATTATAAACATTTTTTTATAAAATTAATAAATTGGGTAGGGAATTTGATTCAAGAATTTTAAAAATAAAATTCCAGTTCAGGGAGTCAAAGGACTTCTTAATGTCAAGGCTGATTATAAGAGCTTCTTGATTACCGCTATTTAATATGTCTATGATGGTCAGAATTCTTTGAATGTTATCTTGAGTATGCCTATTATAAATAAATCCTGTTTGATCTTCAGTGATGACGTGCGTTAGTGATTTCTTGAATCTATTAAGTAAAATGGACATTAAAATTTTATAATCATTATTAATCAAAGAGATTGGTCTATATGAACTACATAAGTGGGAATCGTTATTTTCTTTTAGTATAGGAATAATTAATGAATATCTCCATGAAGGTGGAATTGTGCCTTGTAAGTACGACTCATTTAAAGCCTCGTGTAAAACTGATATAGCCGAGGATGGTAAAAGCTTATATATTTCATTAGTAATACCGTCTATGCCTGGTGATATCTTTTCATTAATTTCCTTTAGGGAAATTTGTTTTTGAATTACATTAAGTTCTCTGGTAAATTTTTAAATTTAGAAAAGTCTAGATCATGATCTGAAATACTCTGTTGAAGAACTTTGTTTTTGCATTGAGGATAAAAATATTTCTGACTGATGGTGAGAAGATTTTTGGCTCCTTACAAAAAAAGCTGTGGACTTTGTTCAGAAGAAATATATTTAATATCAAGAGTCTGAGGAAATGGATTGGTCAGCACAAAGCCTGAAGAGACATGAATCAAAAAATGGATGGACTATGAAAGAAGGCACCCATAAAAAACTAAAAGATAAAATTTGACTTTTTTCTTTTTTTTTCTTGACAATACACATGTGCATTTAACAAGGTAATTAGTGATATTTACTATATTTTTTCTCTCTTTTCCTCTTTTACCTACCTTATTTCTACGGAATATAGACCACTTTCATGTGTGCAATTGGTGGGGTAATACACTTGTGCCTATATAAATTAATAGAGGGAATGTGGTTATAATAGTAGCTTTGATTTCTTAAACTAAATATCTGGTATATTAGGAGGTTAATGACCCTTTAACTGTAATTATACACTAAGCTATAGAAATGTAATTATACACTAAGCTATAGAAAAATGCATATAGTAATTTTTTCCTTCTCTCTCGCTATTTTTCAGATCTCTGTTTTATCCTCCTTTTTTTAGTGGCTTCTTATATTATACTGGGGAGCCGTGTGGCTTAAATATGGGTAGCAATGACTGATAATGAGGAAAGGAAGAAGGAATGGATGTATTTATTCATGTTGGATTTCTATTAGAAACATTTTGAAATGTGACAGTTGTGTATTCCCATTTATTTAACACTAATTTATCTGGCTTTGAATAATTAAATAAATACTGTAATGTCATGTTATGTCTGGATTTGTCCCTTTTCTGCTGGTTCCGTGGGTTTTGGAAAGACACCATTAATCCAATGAGTCTACGAGTCTTTTTTTGGGATGTTACAAAACAGTCTCAAGCATTTCTTTGTTTTTTCTTGCTCTGTGTACTCTGCTTTCCCGCCTAAAGACTCTTGGATGTGGTTTCCACTAAATATAGGTTCATGAGCCAAGCTTGATAAATTAAAAGTAATACAGCCACAAGGAGCAGCTGCTCGCACTACAGTGAATCAGTTGATGAACTTTAGCCCATCGCAGGACATCTGGAATCCTGCAACGGCATCTGTAAGGAACTGGAATGGAAAAAAAAAAAAAAAACTTCAAATGCTGACTAACCCTTTTGTTTTGTTAAAGCAAGTCATAAGCTGACAACATCAACAAAACTTATGTTAATAGTTGTGGAAAATGAAAAAAATCATCGGAACAATGAAAAAACGTATGATGGGTAGAAAATGGGGAAACAGGTCCATTAATACTAATCTTAATGTAAAATTTATTGATATACAACTGAGTGTTTTTTTCTTCTTTTCTATATCATCTACAACAAATTAATATACATACCGGGAATAATAGTGATTTAAATAAAAAGTAGATATTGTGGCAACATATTGTGTAACTGTTGGACAGGAAGCCAGTCTGGTGGTCCTCTGCCATAAACAAATTCTAAAACAGGAGGAGGAAACTGTTGCAAAAGAGAGTAAAATCCCATGAGTGGAGGAGCTCCCTGGTCAGCCTCAGTAAGAAGCCGAGATCCCTTATAAGATCCTCCAAAGCTAGCTATGAAAACAAAACTGCCACGGATTCTAAGGGCAACCACAAAGCATTCTATAGCTATGTCACGAATCTCAATGGCAACACCCATATCTGCTCCGAGTTACAGCACAAATATTACAGAACCAACTGATATTGCCAACATCCTGACAGATAGGTTTAGTGCTAACTTTAGCCTCCCTCACCCCCCTAAAGGGCCCATATCTATACAAGAAAAATGCAGAGTCCCTGTAATCATATCTATGTAGGTAAAAGCTGCACACTCTAAAACCAAAAACACAGCATCCATGGAACCAGACAACATCCAAGGCTGCATTTTATACTAACTTCAGAACGAACTGGCTCCCCGCCTAAGCACCATGTTCAATCAGTCTCACGTCAGGCTTTGTACCCACTGAATGGCGCACAGCAACAGTTATCCCACTCCACAAAGGGGGAGCCAACACTGATCCTGGGAACTATCGCCCTATTAGACTGATGAGTCTGGTCTGCAAGGCTATGGAACGCATCATCATGAAACTCAAAGAAAGACACTGGTAATCTCCAAACTCTGGACCCCAACCAGGTCGGGTTTGTGAAAGGCAGATCATGCCTTCTGAAGCTGATAGACTTCTTTGAGGCAGTCACCAAAGCCGTAGATGAGGGTAAGGTGGTTCACACAGCCTTTCTTGATTGCGCCAAGGCTTTCGACACTATCCCCCACTCTGGAATTACAGCTAAACTCACTAAACTAGGTATAAATCCCTATGTCACAAGATGGGTTGCCAACTGGCTCACTTACCGAACCCACACTGTAAAAGTTGCAGACTCCAAATCTGACTTCAAACCAGTGACAAGTGGACTACCACAGGGTTCAGTCCTGGGACCTCTCCTGTTTGGTATCTACTTCTCTGAAGTACAGGGTAACATAGAAAGTCTCTGGCTAACGAAGTTCGCAGATGACTGCAAACTAGGAGCAGAGTCCCCAAATGATGTGGACATCCTACAGAAGGGACTCGGTGAGACAGATGCCCGGTGTCCGAGGCATGGCCTCAAGCTCAATGCCAAAAGTGCATGGGTATCCCCTTTGGTAAAAACTTTGTCCCCATGAACTACCACATAAATGGCAGTCTACTTAATGCTGAATGTGTGATAATAGAGACCTTGGGACCCAGGTGGACTGTAGTCTCTCCTTTGATAATCACATCGTCACAGTAGTCAGGAAATCCTTCTATGTGGCACACCTCATCACAAAAGGGTTCTCATCCAGGGGAAAAAAAAAAAAAAAAAAAAAAAGAAGAGGTCATTGTTCCCCTCTACTCGGCACTCATACACCCATTAGAGAGTACAATGCCCCTTTTGGAATGCACCTCACAAGACATCTGCAGCAGCTGGAAAGGCCACAGAAGTACCTCACAAAGTGGATTACTGGCCTCAAACAGATGCCCTACACTGTCTCAAAAAACACCAGCTTTACTCTAACATATTGCCTACTCCGTGGAGATCTCTGCCTAACATATAAAGCTATGGTAAACCCAGAGCTGTTGGACATGTTACACCTAAAGAAATCCCAATTCCTCCGAGCTACATGCACTATGGACCTAAATCTTGTCACCACAATAAACAGGACATGCTGGAGGGATAGATTCCTGTCCCAAAGACTTCCTATACTCTGGAACAAGTTACCCATTTATGTCAAACAAAGTTCCTCATTAGCACTTTTCAAGAAAAATCTTGATGAGTGGATGGGAAATAGGAAATACACCCCTGGGATCACTTCTGTGGCTCTGCTTGACAGGGGCACAGGAAATTAACTTTCTTGGGTGGCGTAAGCCAGGGAACCTTTTTGGCTAGGCTTACTTAGGCCCTTGGGCCGATAGTCTAGTACCTACCTATGAACCTATGTTGATATGTGATTCAGCAGACGTTATTAGAAATCGTATGATTGTAACTTTAATAAAATATACATGATGACTGGTTACGATGTAAAATGAAAATTATAAACCTATACTCTATAGGCATTTCAGGGAGACCCCATTTTTCTCTCCATTTTATGTAAAGCTTCATGATTCTCCTTTCAAATCCTTAATGGTTTATTTCAATTAACAGTGGAAAGGAAAGAAGGAATAAATAGAAAGCACTCTTTGATTTTTAACACTCATTCATACAGTATTGTAGATATATTTAGATTTTTTTAAAGAACTTGAGAGTTCTAACTAAAGACAGAAGATTAAGTTTATTATGTTCTTTAGCTTAGTTGAACTGTGTAGAATCATCCTTGATTACTTGTTCAATGCTAAACATTCATGTGCTGAGGTTTTCCTGTTTAATATCATTGATGCATCTATCTAATACACTGCAGCTTTGGGCATATAATATTTGTTTAAAGTTAAGGTCACCTATTGAATTACTTTCAATTGATTAATGTGTAAAGTTAGTAATTTTGCTTAATGCAATAGATAAGTCTAGACAAAGATTGAACATCAAAGTATTTCTAGATAAAATACTCTGATATTTACTTACTCCTTTGATATTATTAACATTGCAAAACAAAAATAGTTGTGCTAAACAGCTAAAAATGGATAAACTAACAAAAGAAGAGATGGCAATGGATGAAAAGATGGGTGAAGTGAGAATTAGATTAATATGACTTATGTTAAAATGAGGCTCTTAATACAAATTTTGTTACAAATCACAATGTAATACATTTAGAAGGAACATATATGAATCGTAAAGTTATAACATTCTCCATACTGGCTGTTATATATATATCCTTTTTCACAAGTTATATACATATTTCACTCATAAAATGGAACACATTTAGTAAACAAAAAGAAAAAAAAAAACGGGAGGTATACAATCCCGGTAAAAACTCCAATAATAAAAAAACAGATGTCCCAAAGGACCAGGACTCGTCTTCATTTTATTACATCATCATAACCATATAATAAAATAAAGAAGAAAGTGCTAAACCATATAATTTTAGATTGACCCATTCATTGTTTGAAAACTGGTTGCGTTTGTTTATTTTTTAATAAAATTTTGAGTTGCCGAGATGAGTCCTGGTCCTTTGGGGCACCTTTTTTTTTTTATTATTATACTTAGTAAACACATAAACTTAAAGCTGATCTATATTGAGTTACTATAAAACTTGAATAGATATATTGTGGGAGGGTGGCCTAATGGTTAAAGTGCTTGCCTTACAAACACAACATACAGAGTTTGAATCTCACAGGGGATAATTGGCTAGGATTAAAATGGCTCGCAAAGGCAGTTAGCCTAGTACTAATCTATGAACCTATGAACCTATTTGTATTCTAAATACAAGGCAGAAGCTGAAAACAATGCTTGTGGGTGGTTTGAGTAACAATTTAATCAAACTAGGAACTTTAAGTTCCATGTCTGTTTTTGTATATAGAATTTTACTTCAGAAACTAATAGTTAAAATGTTTGTTTCATCCATGATTAAATACTTAAAAAGTTACTTCCAAATATATCATAATAAAAAGTTTATTACAATTTTTTCAAATACATGTTGTTCCTACGCAAGCCTACAAATGTTTATCACTTAATGTTAACGGCCTAAATAATAAACACAAAGAGCGGGATTGCTTAAATTTATCAAACTACATAAGGCACAAATATTTTATTTTATTTATTTTATTTTATATTTGTTTACCGGGCTAGTCTAACTGGATACATGTCCATTTTCAGTAGAGGCCCAGGGAGAAAAGCTCCTAGGTAAATACAGCTAAATTAACAAATTTCTATGAGTCAAGCATATAAACAAAATCAATACAAAAAATAAAAGCATAAAACAGACTGAATTACAGGATAATTATAACAATTCAAAGTAAATTGTCAGTATAGAATTCAATCTTAACAGTAGATGCAGTTCATATGGCAGAACCAAAACATTTTTTTTTTTTTTTTTCTTGAAGGGAAAGAAGGGGAAGATCAGAGTTTAGGGTGACTATAGAGCTAGTCAGGTTTGGAACAGTAACATAGCCAGTGAGATTTGAGATATACTTTCAGATTGTTTTTGAAACTGGACAGTGAGGGAAGTGTAGAAATGTCATTTGGTAGAAGATTCCAGGCTTTCCCTACTGTATTAGAAAAAAGAGAGTCACCGGCCTTGTTGTTTGTTTTGGTAGAATTAGCTATGAGTTTATGTGAAGACCTAAGGGAATCTAGGTTCTTGTAGGGAGTGATTAGTGTGGATAGAGCTGGTGTTTTGGATGGTGTGTAAAGGGTTTTGTGAGCTATAGTTAGCTGATGGAATTTGATTAGGTTCTGTAGTTCAAGCCAGCCTAGCTGTTTTAAATTGAGGCAATGATGGGTTCGAAATGGGTTTCCTGTGGCAAATCTGGCAATGTTATTATAGGACCTTTCCAGTTTGCTGAGGTTATTTTTAGATAGTTTAGTAAAGATGGGCGAGGCATATAGAAGAGGGGATATTAGATGTGTGTGTGCTATTGTTGTACGAGCAGAGGGTAGGAGAAAAGATTTAATCTGATACAGCGAGCCCAATTTTTTATTAACTGATTTTATAGTATTGTTTATATAGGTTCATAGGTTCATAGTCTCCCATCCACAGGTCTAGATTTCTGTTTCTTCAATCTGGCAGCATATGACAGATTTATGTTGGCAATGTCTGTGGGTTCAGTGATTTAGTTCTTCACTATGGTCTTTATGTTTGTGACAATGAGATCTAGTATATTTGCCTTGAACCAGGTTTCAGTTACAGCACAGACATTGTTTATATGTATATCGAAGTTTAGTTTATTGTCGATGGTGACAACTAGTAGTTTAGTGGTAGCTTCAGGGGATATAATAGTCTTGTTGATAGAAGTGACTGTGAAATCGAATGGGGGGAATTTGCTAGTGGGAGAGAATAGAAGGAGTTTAGTCTTTTTGGGGTTTAACAGAAGGCATCTATGAGTAAACCATTTCTCTACTGTGTTGAAGACTTGTTGGGTAAGGTATAGGAGGTCTGAAGAGGATGAGGTAAGGTATAGGAGGTCTGAAGAGGATGAGGCTGAGCATATAAGTGTGGAATCATCTGCATACTGTATACATGAGGCTTGAGGGATGGCTAGGTGGAGATCATTGATGAAAATGGAAAAAAGTAGAGGTCCAAGGATGGATCCTTGGGGGACACAGAGGTTGACTGGTAAGTGGGTAGAGAGGGACTTGTGCCATAGTACTGCCTGTTGTCAAGGTAGGACTGGAACCACTGTATGGAGGATGAATCAAGTGATAGGGATTTTATTATGGTAAAGAGAATTTGGTGATTCACCATGTCAAAAGCTTTAGATAAGTCAATGAATAGGGCCGAAGAGAGTTTGTTTAGACTATGGTGTTTGTTGATAGTATCTGTAAAGGAGAGAAGGGCAGTGGAGGTACTATGTGAAGGTCTAAAACCATGCTTGCAGTTAGCTAGAAGGTTATTTTGTGTTAAGTGTTGAAGCAGTTGTTTGTGGATGCATTTTTCCATAATCTTAGCTAGAGGTGAGTGGAGGGCAATAGGTCGATAATTGGAAAGCTCGGTAGATTGGCCACCTTTGTGGAGGGGGATAATATGGGATATTTTCCATATAGAAGGGATATAGCTTTCAGTAATGGTTCTGTTGATCAGGATTGATATTGGGAAGGCAATGGCTTTAGCAGCTAGTTGCAGAAATTCTGCAGGTAGTTGGTCTGCTGAGGGAGAGCATGGTTTCAATTTCTGAAGGAGGGTAAGCACATATGATGTAGGGATGGGGTGAAGTTGAAATGAGGGAGAAGAGTTTGTTTTTTTAGTAGGTTAAGTGAAGTTCTGAGGTGAGAGCTGGCTAGCTAGTGTTTGTATAGTGTTAGTGAAAAATGTGTTAAAATCATTAGATAATATTTATTGAAGTTTTGTGTTCAGTATTTTGAGGGCTAGGAGTGGTCGATTGTCCTGGGTGGAGTAGTTGATTGATGCTGGACCAGAACTTTTGTGGTTTGGATTGATTCGCTTGTTGGGATAGTAGGTAGTAGTTTTTTTTTTATCTAATATTACAGCTTTTTTGGTTTGGTTTCTTAGCTGTCTGAAGGTTTGTTGGTGGATGGGACTTTGAGTCTTTTTCCATATTATCCAATGTTTGTTTCTATCTTTGATTTTTTGTTTGGTTTCTTTAGAGAGCCATGGAGCATGTTTGGTTTTTGTTCTAATTTGTCTGGTTGGGGCATGGTGGTTCAGGATGGTAAGGAAGTTGGTGTTAAAGTAAGTAACGGCTTCATCTAAGGATAAAGTTTGTAGTGGTGACCAGTTACATGCTTTTAGTTCCATCTGGAATAGTTCAGAGTTAAAGTTCTTTTTGGATCTGATGCTTATTGTGGATGTGGGAGAGGGACAGCTAGTTTTATGTCTGATTATATAGGTAAGGGAGTGGTCACTTAAATCATCTGGGAGAGTTCCTGATTCATAAGTATGGGGAAGACGGTTAATAAGAATCCAGTCTAAAAGGCTAGATTTCTTATTGGATTTGTTTATCCTGGTAGGGGAGGTGATAGTTTGGGAATACCCATATAGGTTTATGTGGTTGGAAGGGAGGTTACTGCAGAAGGAGGTCCAGTCTATATTTGTATCACCTAGGATGATTGTTTCTTGAGGTAGGTTTTGGGATAGCCAGGAGAGAATAGATTCCATAGTTGTTATGTTGTTACCAGGGGGTATGTACATACAGATGATATAGATAGATTTGGAACTGTTAATAAGGAGTTTAGAGATAAGAATCTCTGCATTGGAGTCTAGAGGTAGTTTGAGGTCATAGGTGGTTACATGTAGGTGAGGTTTATATAAGATAGCAACTCCTCCACCTCTTTTGGAAGTTCGGTCAAGTCTTAGGATATTATATCCAGGTGGGATGATCTGAATGTCTTTGGTTGTAGGTTTTAACCAAGTTTCTGTTAAGCATAGAATATCAAAGGAGTAGATTTCAGTCAGGGCTTGTAATTGGGTAATTTTATTGTTTATGCTGCCTATATTAAGATGAGCAATAGTAAGGGAGTTAGATTGTTTGGAAAATATATGGGTAGGATACATTTTGGAGTTGAGGGATGAAGAAGGAGAAGTTAAAGGCCCTGGGTTAGGGTGGATGTTGCCATCTTTTAAAGAGAGTAGTATGTTTAGAAAGTAATGGTAGTGGATTCTACTGTAATGAAATAGGCATTTCCTGGGATTGAGGTTATTATATTTTGTGTGTTGTGTACGATGAAATTTAGGAAGTATGTATTTAGAAGAGAATGTGATATTAGCATGTGTAAGTTGTGGGTGTGAGTTTAGTGCAATCGTTTCTGTTTTGGGATAATTTAGCAGTGGGTCAAGTGGGCTTTCAAGGAAGGTGAGTAGATGAGTGAGCATTAAGGAAGGTAGTAGCAATAGTATAAGTAAGAGTGAGATAAAGGGTGGGATATTTTGATTCTTCATTGTAAGAGTATTAGTTGGTAATAAGAAGGTAGAAGCTTAAACTGTATTAGGAGGAGAAGGGAGAGAGGGTAGTATTAATTAAATTTAGGAGGGTGATGTGTTAGGATAAAGTTAGTGGACGTGGATAGCTGAAGTAGTGTGTAAGGAGGAAGTATAGAGTGAGGAGTGTTTGTATAGAGTAGGATGAAAGAATATGTTGTGTGATAGGATTAAAGTGGTGGGAAGGAAGTGAGGGTTAGGAAGTGATGACAGAGGAAGGGGTGGGATGGAGGAAGAGGTGTGGTCTAGGAAGTATAAAGGTAGGACCCCAGGGGGGTGGGTGGGAATTGGGGGTAGGGAGAGGAGCGTAGTGAGCCCGCAGGGCGAACGGAATGGGTAGAAACAGTTAGTAAAACTGTTTGTCAGGAAAACAATCAGAAGAGCTGTATACTAAGGTAAGTAAGCAAGAGCAGAGTTTAGTAAGAAGTCAAAGAATGGGATTGGTGGATGTAACCAGGGTAAGACAAGAGTGAGGAACTAGTAGGTTAGGTAGTCTTAGGAATTCAAGGATTTGTGAAATAAAGCACGTGGGCAGGAGGTACCCAAGAGATAAAGCTGAGTTGTGGGGTGTCACCTTTGGCTGGGTTTGATATTACAGGAGATAAAGGGAGACTGTCTGGTTGTGTAACTAGAAGGGGGTGACTACAAGTAATAGGGATTATTGTGTAGGTTAGGAGGTATATGGGTAATAGATAAGTTAAGAAAAGGGCGGTGGAGACTGCTGTCTGTGCTGGCCTGAAGCCTACGTTTGGTTCTCTGGAAGGGTGAATTACAATGGTTTACAGAAAATTATAGGCAGGATATAGAGACCAACAACATACTTTCTGGTTAACGTGAGACAGGTTGCAGGGAGATTAGGCTTTGAGATACCACTGCAAGCATTCAGAATGAGTTCATTCCCCAAGGCAGGGTTAACGGAGACAGGGTTGCAGGGAGATTAGGCTTTGAGATACCACTGCAAGCATTCAGAATGAGTTCATTCCCCAAGGCAGGTTGATTTCAAGAGACTAGTGCAGGAGATAGCACAGGAGAGTATGGTGTTTCTGGTTAACGTGAGACAGGTTGCAGGGAGATTAGGCTTTGAGATACCACTGCAAGCATTCAGAATGAGTTCATTCCCCAAGGCAGGTTGATTTCAAGAGACTAGTGCAGGAGATAGCACAGGAGAATATGGTGCAGGTGGAGACACAGGGACAGGAGCAGACAGCAGAAGCAAAGTCTTCCTACAGGAGACTCACTTATGGAAAAATGATTTAGATAAAATATCCTTTAACGGATATACTATACTTACTGACTCATTACAAAAATAAAATAACAGACTCATATTACGGAAGAACTCTATTGTTATGCCAAAAATAATAAACACATTCTCTGATACAAAAGGAATGTTGTGTTCGGTAACACTAGAAATCAATAAAAAATGTTATACTTTAGTTAATTCTTACTGGATTCCTGGGTTGGGAACTAGATTTGTGAATAAAAATCTAGATACGATTACACTACCCGCTAAGGTTGAAATAGTTATGGCTGGTGATTTTAATGGTTTACTATCACCTAGTGACACTTCTACATGTACTAGATTTAAAATATCACAGTCTAAAAAAATTAAATAACTATCTCTTTAATGAATCGTGGATATATATATATATATATATATATATATATATATATATATATATATATATGATTTAAAACTAACAAACTCACTTAATTACCACATTATTTTTATTTATTTATTTTATTATTCTTTTAGATTTGGAACCCAAACAAAGTTTTTTTACTAATAGATCATATTCCAAAATAAATGAAGTTTCAATTTTGTCATGCTCACTATCAAATCACATTTTTTTTTTATCTTTATATGAGAAATGATGAATTAATATAGTGGCAAAGACCTCCTGCCTATTTAATAAATATTAAAGGCTTTAATAACTGGTTGATATCTGAAGTAAATACTTTTCTGGAATGTAATAACAATGGAGAAGTAACAGATACTATACTATGGGACACATTGAAGGCTTACATATATAGCAGAATAAAAAATTGATATATTTTAAAAAGAAAAGAATGGGATAGGGAATTAACAGAGTTACAAAGATTGATAGTTTCAAATTAAAACTTACACCAAATGATAAACAATCAAATGCAGAGTTTTCCACTCTAAACCAAAAATATCTAGAAATACTAAATAATGAGGTGGCTATAAATTTAGAAAGATTGACATTGCAGCCTTACTCTGTGAACCCCAAACATTTACATAAACTGGCTATTAAAACCAGACAAATCAATAACCTAAACCATATTAATGAAATTAAACGCAAAATAAATAACTCTGTAGAAAAAATAACTGATTTAAAAGGTATTCTAGGAACATTTAAACAACATTACAAGCAGAATACCTTTTTTGGAAAACAATAGTTTTTTCACAACATTTTGTACAAAATTATCTTAATGACAAAATATGATGCTAGACAAACCAATATCATTAACAGAACTTGAAGATCAAATTAAAAGCCTAAAAAACAATAAAGCTCCAGGCTTGGATGGAATAATTCTAGAAACGTATAAAATATTCCCAGATATAACCCTCAAGATTTTGTTAAACAAGTTTTCCATTGTTAAACAGGATCAAAAAATTCCTCTTTCTTGGAAATATATTATTTCCCCTATTCCAAAGGGAAGCAAAGACAAACATCTATGTTCCACTTATCGTCCTATTTCTTTGTTAAACATATTATAAAAGCATGTCTATTTTAGCAAAAAGATTAAACAATACACTTCCCAATCTAATAAGTCATGATCAGACTGGTTTCATTATACACAGGAAAGTACAAGACAATATTATAACATTGTCTTCTTTCATAGATATTGTTAATAAATCTAAAAAGCAACTTACTATCATTAGCTTAGACACTGATAAAGCCTTTGATTCTGTTAGCTGGTCTTGTTTACAAAAAAAAAAAACTTTAAAGGATATAATGCTTCCCTAGGGTTTGCTAATCTAATACTAAAATTATACAAAGATCCCCAAGCATATGTTAAAACTGGTTCATGTCTAACATCACCATTTAAAATTCTAAAAGGTACGAAACAAGGATGCTTGTTATCACCTTTATTATTTACGCTATCAATAGAACCATTCACTAACTATATAAGAAACAATATAAACATAAAAGGATTTTACTTAAACAGAGAGAACGGTCATAAAATCCAACTGTTCGCAGATTACATTCTTATAAAAAGTGGATGAAAAATCAAATATGGTGGTTTAATAGAAAGAGCTTGCAATTCTGACACCCTTCTAGCAGAAGTTATAGCCACTAGAAACAAGGTCTTCCATGAAAGGAACTTGAGGTCTGAAGACAAAGAGGGCTCAAAAGGGAGGTAATGTGAGATGAGACAAAACAAAATTTAGATCAAAGAGAAAAGGGTTCCTTAAAGAGAGTTCTTAATAAGGAAGCACCTTTTAAGAAGGTTCTACACAACCTGAGTGACATTAAGTTGGAAGAAGCACCACCAATATGAACATCTGAAATTGCAAGTTGAACCTTGATGGTTGCTGCAGCTGAGCCTTGTTGAAACAGTTCTGCCAAAAATTCCAAAAGAGAATGATCCTTTCTCTGCACCTATTCATTCAATGTTCTTGTCTTGAGCCCAAAGGGAAAACCTCTTCCATTTACTAGAATACAACCTTCTAGTGGAATCTTTATGGGAGGACATTAAGATATGCCGAACCGTAGGAGTGAAATTATGAAGCCTGACTAAACTGGGAAGTGGAGCAGCCAAGCGGTCAGTTTTAGGGGTGGAGAGAAGGATGAAGCTCCCCTGACATATGAGTCAGCAGATCTGGCACTGGGTCCAGAATCCAAGGCTTCTCCTAAAGGTGAGGCAAAAGGAAGGGGAACCAAATTTGGCAAGGCCAGTAAGGGGCAATGAGAATTAACCTGCTTACTGAGCTTTGTGCATTCTGAATAACTTTGGTTATGAGAGGAAACAGTGGAAAGGCATATAGAAGTCCCGAGAGCCAATCGTGAGCAAGAGATTCTCTCAGCGTCTCCCCCAGAAGGGGAATTATGGTAAAGTAGTTGCTGCACTTGGCATTCATGGGAGTGGCAACAGATCACAGCAGGGCTGTCCCGATGTTTGGAAAATCACTTCCACTACATTTTGATTGAGACCCCACTCGTCAAGCATTAGGATTGCTCAGCTTGTCCGCTATCACGTTGGACTTTTCCAGAATGTGCGTTGTGATTAGGAAGCACTGGGAAGAAACTAACTTTTAAATTAACATGAACTGGCAGCACCAACAGAACAAACACCAAAGGTTCCAAAGATTTATTATATTAAGCACTTTTCGTTTGCTTGGTAAGCAAACTTCTTCAGACAAACACAGATCAATAAAAAAGACACAGCTTTTATAAATCCCACAGTCAATCTATTTAAACTAATTTATCAAACAATCAATCAAGTCTCACTATCCTTGAGGACTTAATACCTACAGTCTAAAAACTGCATATTCTATGCTTAATTAAACAATAAATAAACAATTAATATAAACAAATGTTAAAATGAGTAAATGTTTAAACATTCAAAAAATCAAGTACCTAAAACATTTTGAAGAAATGAACAAATGAATGACCGAATGAATGAGTGAATGAATGAATGAATGAAAAGGCAACAACGGCACCACGTACACGTCATACCATCAAGTTAATAGACGCGTGTATGCACAACTGATGTACAAAGCAGGCTCACTAACAATAATATTGGCTTACTACTACGACAATAAATCCTACCAAGAGACCACATTTATTTAACAAAAATAAACTAAATTGTTAAACAAAACCACAAATACTGTCAAAGGTCTTAACTAAATCTAAGACATGTATATATATATATATATATATATATATATATATATATATATATGTAAATCAATAAATTAATAAATAAATTAAATAAATAAAATAAAATTCCTAAGACAACATATATATACCTACTTAAATAAGGCATTGATTTAACGTTTTAAACTCAATAGCTTTAAAATACCTGAAATGGAGCAAGATTCATTCAAACCAGGGGCATGATAGGCATCTAGTCTAATCTGCCAACGTAGTTCGTTTTCCAAAAGTCTATATTGCATAGGACCACCTCTCCTATCCTGGTTAACTTGATCTATAGCCATAAATTTAAAGTGATGTGTTGGATGTTCCAAAACATGCTTGGCCAATGCATTCACCCCCTTAAGTTTCTTAATAGCGTACACATGTTCGTAAATGCATTCACGGAGCTTACGCTCAGTTTTGCCTATATAAAAGGCCGTACACACCTGGCATTGAGCAAGATATACCAACATGCATGAATTACAGTTCATCCTATGTTTCAACCTAAATTCATAATTGTGAATCAAAAATCTATTAGACTCAGTAATGTATCTACAGTAGTTGCAAGCTTGACACTTAAACATGCCTGGGCACCTCGCTGAGGCTGGTTTCTGTTCAAACCACATCTTCAAATTCTTAGCCTTTCTGTAGGTGACCTGAGGGGTAATCCATAATTTAGAAAAAAACGTCGTGTCTGATCTAAACAAATCCCAATTTTTCTTAATGATAGCCCAGATATTACTACTGTCTACAGGAAAAGTTGTAATAAACCTGGGAATGTTCAAATTAGGGTTAGAAATAACCTGCCCAGTCTCCACTTGCACATCTACTGGAAAAAGTGAAGTATCACTATGTACACTATCATTTCTACATTGCAAAAGTGGAACATAAAACTTATTCAGGCATTTATTAGAAACCTCAAAGATAAGTTCCTCAATGAGTCTAATTGGATACCCGCGAATCAGGAACATATTTTTCAAAGTTAAACATTCCCGTTTGAAATCTAATTCATTACTTACTATTCTCGCTGTCCTCACTAGCTGACCTTTTACTACTGCACGTTTCTGGGTACAGGGATGACAGCTAGTAAGAAAGTATTTGAAAACGTTGGTTTTCTATAGATACTTGCGGTGTAACCAACCCTCACTTGATCCTTCAGTAACATAATATCTAAATATCTTGCTCAATGCCAGGTGTGTACGGCCTTTTATATAGGCAAAACGATGTAAGCTCCGTGAACGCATTTACGAACATGTGTGCGCTATTAAGAAACTTAAGGAGGTGAATGCGTTGGCCAAGCATGTTTTGGAACATCCAACACATCACTTTAAATTTATGGCTATAGATCAAGTTAACCAGGATAGGAGAGGTGGTCCTATGCAATATAGACTTTTGGAAAACGAACTACGTTGGCAGATTAGAGTAGATGCCTATCATGCCCCTGGTTTGAATGAATCTTGCTCCATTTCAGGTATTTTAAAGCTCAAGTAGGTATATATATGTTGTCTTAGGAATTTTATTTTATTTATTTAATTTATTTATTAATTTATTGATTTACATATATATATATATATACACACACACACATACATACATGTCTTAGATTTAGTTAAGACCTTTGACAGTATTTGTGGTTTTGTTTAATTTAGTTTATTTTTGTTAAATAAATGCGGTCTCTTGGTAGGATTTATTGTTGTAGTAGTAAGCCAATATTATTGTTGGTGAGCCTGCTTTGTACACCATTTGTGCATACATGCGTCTATTAACTTGATGGTATGACGTGTACGTGGTGCCGTTGTTGCCTTTTCATTCATTCATTCACTCATTCATTCGGTCATTCATTTGTTCATTTCTTCAAAATGTTTTAGGTACTTGATTTTTTGAATTTTTAAACATTTACTAATTTTAACATTTGTTTATATTAATTGTTTATTTATTGTTTGATTAAGCATAGAATATGCAGTTTTTAGACTGTAGGTATTAAGTTCTCAAGGATAGTGAGACTTGATTGATTGATTGTTTGATAAATTAGTTTAAATAGATTGACTGTGGGATTTATAAAAGCTGTGTCTTTTTTATTGATCTGTGTTTGTCTGAAGAAGTTTGCTAACCAAGCAAACGAAAAGTGCTTAATATAATACATCTTTGGAACCTTTGGTGTTTCTTCTGTTGGTGCTGCCAGTTCGTTTTAATTTAAAAGTTTGTTTCTTGGTTCATGGCGACTGGGAAGAAACTGCCCATTGCCATACTCTTAGGGCTTCATGACAAAGGGGATAAGATCTGGTCCCCCCTGCTTGTTTATGTACCAAACCACAGACATATTGTCTGACTGGATCGCAATAGACCCTAGAGGGAGAGGGAGAGAGTCTTGAAGTGCTTGCAATGCAAGAAGCACTGCTCTCATCTCTAGAACATTTATATGCAAGTGAGCCTCGTGTTCCTGCCATGTACCTTGGACTGTTCTTCCCAGATAATGCCCATCCCACCCTATCTGGGAAGCGTCCATGGTCACTGCAGCTATTGGTTGAAGTGAAACAAAGGGTATGCCCATTGTCACATGAGGAGTGTATCCACCATCTCAAGTCGTTCTTGCAAGATTCCGTTATTCTGATCATATGAGACATTGGAATCTCTTGAAGTGACCAATGGGAGAATAGCCATTGAAGAATCCTCATGTGCACTCTGGCAAGAGGAAAGTACAGTTTTGTACCTACCATAAATGTAGATGTTCGAAAATCCACATTGCTGCAGTCCTTACACTTGGGTAGTCCGCTGTCCTCGGTCGGCCCGAATATCAAAGTATTAGGCTGACGTCGGTCAAGGCGCTTAAGACTGACATCAGGACGTCAGGGTACAAATGCGCATGACCGACGTCATATCCTCAGTCTTTTCTTGCCCCAGATGTCAGAAGACCCTAAACAGAAAGGTCAAAACCAAAAGACAACAAAAAACAACCAACCACCCGTGTACAAACCATATGTACAATATATACAATATTCACAATATGTACATCCCAAACCACACAACCGCCTCTAACTACAGAGGGAAGGAGGGAGGGTATTGACTGCAGCAATGTGGATCTTGAACATCTACATTTATGGTAGGTACAAAACTGTACTATGTTCTTCATCTCACATTGCTGCAGTCCTTACACTTGGGTAGAATCCCAAAGCAGAGATAAGGGAGGATGGCAAAACTATAAAGCAGTAGGAGCTGCCAAAATGCCCTGTAAAATTGCAGTGGCAAAACCAGCCCTCGATTTAGAGTAAAGTGGAAGGTGATAATGCTTAGAGAAAGTATGCACTGAACTCCAAGTAGCTGCCTCCAAAATATCTTTAGTTGCCACCCCCCTTAAAAAGGCTGTAGAAGTGGCAGTAGCCCTAGTGGAATGAGGCCTAATCCCAGCTGGAATCTCCTTACCATGATGGGAATAACTCCTTACCATGATGGGAATAACAGAAAGCAATACAAGACCCAATCCACTTAGAAATAGTTTGTTTTGACACAGGCTTGCCCGGAGAACTCAAAGCAAAAGAAACAAATAACTGCTGAGACTGCCTGAACCCTTTAGTTCTGCTCAAATAATATCGCAACTGCCTGTGTATATCCAAAGTGTGCAAAATCTTTTCCCGTTTATTTTGGGGGTTTGCATAAAAAGTAGGCAAATGAATAGTTTGATTTAAAGCCACACTAGAAACCACTTTAGGCATAAAGGAAGGATTAGTACGCAAAGATACCCTATCCTTATGGAAAATTAAGAAAGGCTCAACTGCCATAAGGGCCTGTAATTCAGAAACCCTTCTCGCAGAGGTAATGGCTAACAAAAAAGCAGTCTTCCATGATAAATATTTCAACTCAGCAGTAGCTGCAGGCTCAAAAGGTTGTAGAGTGAGTTTCTCCAACACAAAATTGAGATCCCAAGCAGGAGTAGGAGCTCTGGGGGTCTTATATTCTTTGCCCCTCTAAGGAATTGCTTAAACAAAGGATGAGAAAACAATGGTGGGTCACAGTCATAGTGAGCAGAAATTGCTGCAGCATGAATCTTAATAGAAGAGAATGACAAACCTTTGTCCAGTAACTCAGTAAGATATTGAAGAGCCACACTTAAATTAGGCTTAGAAACATCAAATGCTTTGCTGCACTCCAAAATAAAAATCTCTTCCATTTATCTGCATACACTTTCCTTGTACTAGGCCTTCTGGCCTCCAAAATAACATTCAAAACTTGCTGTGGAAGCTGAGACCCTCCAGGGTTTAAAACAGAATATGCCAGGCTGTCAGGTGAAGAGAGTGAAGTTTGACATTGAGTAAATGACTGTTCTCCTGAGACAGCAGGTGTGGAATCAAGGTAAAGGCCATGGAGGCTCCCTGCACCAGACTTCTCAGTAGTGGGTACCAGTGCTGTCGAGGCCAATCTGGAGCTATTAAAATCATCTTTGGCTTGTCCTGTCTGGCCTTCAGAAGTACCTTTGGGAGGAGAGGCAGAGGTGGAAAGGCATACACATGAAGATTGCTCCAATTGAATGAAAGAGCATCCACTTTCCAAGCTGTGGGATGAAACCTTTTGTGCAAAACTTTGGCAGCTGGTAGTTTAGTGGAGAAGCGAACAGATCTATGTCTGGAGTTCCCCATGACACTGTCAATTTCTGAAATACATGAGGATCCAATTTCCACTCGTGGGGATCCATAATTTGTCTGCTCAACACATCTGCTAAGGAGTTCTGTGCTCCGGGCAGAAACCTTGCCTGAAGATTTAGCTGTAAACTGAGAGCAGTCTCCCACAAAATCATTGCTTGTCTGCACAGAGGATAAGAATGTGTTCCCCTTGCTTGTTGATGTACCACATGACAGTTGTGTTGTCTGTTAGAATCAACACCTGCCCTGGAAGAAGTAAATCCTTGAAAGCTATTAATGCAAATTGGACTGCTAACATCTCCTTCAAGTTGATATGTAGATGTAGAAGTCTGGCAGGCCACGTGTCTTGTATCCACTTTCCATTTAGATGAGCTCCCCAAGCTTTGTCTGAGGCATCTGTCGTTAGAATCTGACTCGCCTCTGGCCGGGTCACAGAGAGTCCCTTGTTTAGGTGACATTCCTGAGCCCACCACAAAAATTCCTTTTGAATGCAAGGTATTATCTGAATGACAGTGTCCATATCTTGGCAGTGCTGTGTCCATACATTTTTGAGATACCATTGTAGCTTCCTCATATGCAGTTTGGCATTGGGAAGCACCAGAATACAAGATGCCATGAACCCCAAGGCTTGAAGGACTGTCCTTGCAGTCAGCCTGGACTGATGAGACAATTGATGGAAGTAAAGAGAAAGATTCTTTTGTTTGTCCGGGGTCAAAAAGGCCATCTGGGATGCTGTATTCAGTCTCACACCCAGAAAGCACATGTCCTGAGAGGGTACTAGACTGGACTTTATTTCGTTCACAGAATACCCCAGGCATCTTAGCACTGCTATCACATACTGTAAATGATGAAGTTCGTCCTTTCCTTGGGCCAGAATCAGGCAATCGTCCAAATAAGGATAGATCTGTATTCCTCTTAGCCTGAAGAAAGCTATCACTGGAGCCAGAACCTTCGTGAACACTCTGGGCGCAGTAGATAAGCCAAAGGGCAATGCAGAGAACTGATAATGAGAAGTCCCAGCCCGAAAACGTAGATACTTCCTGCAACTTAGCCTGATAGGAACATGAAGGTAAGCCTCCTTGAGATCCAGAGTCACCATCCAGTGATCTTTGCCCAGCAGAGGTAAAAGCTGTTGTAACGTCAACATTTTGAACTTGGGAATGTCCAGATAAGTGTTGAGAATAGATAAATCCAAAATTGGTCTCCACGTGTTCCCCTTCTTTGGTACTAGGAACAGGCGAGAATAAAATCCTAGGCCCACTTCTGGCAGAGGGACCGGTTGTATGGCCCCTATTTGGAGCAGCAGAGAAATTTGTTTGTGAGCCTCTATTCTTTGCTGAGGAGGAACGTCCGGCATGCCTTTGAAAGGAGGCAAGGTATGGAAATAAAACCTGTAACCATGGTGTATGATATCCAATACCCATTTGTCTTGGGTAATCAAACTCCAATTTTCCCTGAAGAGTGCCAACCTTCCTCCCAAAGGAGCTGCCAGGCAAGAAGGATCTGGCAGCTGAAAAGGTAGGTCATTGGGCCTGTTTACGAAAGGACTGGCCCCTGCCCTCACTTGAAGATTGTGCAGGAGAACTCCCTGTTCTAGGTCTGAAGGAGCTCTGAACTCTGCCCCTACCACGTCTAGATCTACCCCTAGACTGTGAATCATAAGAAGGGTACGTCCACCCCTTAGCAGGCCAATTCCTACTAAACTGGAGGCTGGACTTGCAAAAAATCTTTAACAGTCTGCATAGACTTAGCCTTGTCTTCCATTTTCTTCAAGACTGACTCCACAGGTGAACCAAACAACACATCAGACTGTAAAGGAGCATCCAAAATCCTTGTCTTAACATGTTAAGATAAATTCTGGTCCCTCAGCCAGGCGTGCCTGCGAAGAACTGACCCAGTGGCAGCCACCCTAGACGAGGCTTGTATAGCATCAAAACCACATTGTAAAGAATGCTTATCCACCTGTTCAGAGACATGTACCAAATCTTGTAATTCCTTACACTCAATGCCTTCCGCCAGAGCATCTACCTTAGACTTCAGTTGAGAAAGAAGATAGTTTTGATATTTCAACATGTGAAACTGGCAATTCAAAGCCCTCATAGCTAAGGTGGAAGAAGTATAGACTTTCTTTCCCCATCTATCCAAAGCTCTGGCCTCTTTATCTGGAGGAACCGGATTTTTTACAACAGAGGCCTTGACACCCTTAGGTCCCTGACTTACAGTTTCTGGGTCCGCCCTAGGACTCTTATAAAGATATTTATGAGCCTCAGGCACCCTATAATACCTATCCGGTTTAACAGGAGCAGGAGGCAAAGAATCAGGATTAAGTGAAGCCTCCGCAAACACATCCTCCACAACATCCAGAACAGGAGGTATAGCCAAAGGCCTATGCTGGGTTAAAAGCAAAAATTCCCTAAGCCTTTTCCTGGAATCAGAGAAGTCCTGACCTTCCCACTTAAAATGTCCCCTCATGGAATGAAGAGTTTCTGAAAAAGAAAAATCCTCTGGAGGAGAAGCAGAAGGAGTGGAATCATCTGCCTCAGAATCAGAATAAGGAGAGTACTCCTGCAAGTCTTCAGCAGAAGACTCTGAAACATCTGAAGCCTGCTCAAAACTCCCCAACTCTGGTTCCACCCTAGGCCTCTTATCTGGGGGGGGCAAAGAACCTCTAATCAAAGTAATTAAATCTTCTGCCATTTTAAGCATGTGCTTCTTGGGCACAGATCCTGAAGAACTAGGAGTGACACCAACAGAAGCTAAACCTGGCCTGCCTCTGGGAGAAGCCTTAGAAACAGAAGGAGAGGGCCGCCTAACTACCCTAGGAAGGGAGGGGGGTACAGTAACCTGAGAAGCCCCTTCAGCCTGACCTGCCTCCTGAGAGGCCACATCCTGCAATAACAAAGTCTCCCCCTGGGCCTCCAGAGAAGCCTCCGGCGGAACCACCGGTTCCACTGACGCCTCTAAAGAACCGGCGTCCGGTACGGACGACTCTTCTTGCCTCGGCTTAGCTGCCTTGTCTTTGCGCTTCTTCGAAGAAGCGGGCGTCGGAGCATCTGACGGCATGTTATAATTGCACCACTTCCCAAAGACCAACCTGGCACAATCTAACCTTCGCTTAATAGTGCGCTTATTGAACCTAGCACAAAAGCGACACCCAACAACGTTGTGCTCAGGCCCCAAACAAGGAATACACAAAGTATGATAATCTCTATGCGGTATTTGTTTCCCACAAGAAATACAGTTATTCACTTTTTCTGACATCCGGTAAACCACTGAGGCAAGAAAAAACTAAAATATTCCCCAACGGGGTACTTAGCCAACTTTGACTCTGTCTGAAACTCCGAATTCGAAAAATTTCAGAACGCTGAACGGCACTTGCAACGCTGCTTCTGCATCGGACCATGCGGCAAAAAAGACTGGGGATATGACGTCGGTCATGCGCATTTGTACCCTGACGTCCTGATGTCAGTCTTAAGCGCCTTGACCGACGTCAGCCTAATACTTTGATATTCGGGCCGACCGAGGACAGCGGACTACCGAAGTGTAAGGACTGCAGCAATGTGAGATGAAGAACATCCAGTGTAATCGGAGGCCATTGTTCCTAATAAACGTAGAATTATCTTTGCTTTCACTTTGTTCTTGGGAAGGAGGTGAACTATCTGCTGTCCGAGTGCTATAACTCTTTCTGTTGGAAGATGTGCTACCATAGCTGAAGGGTCTAGATCTGTGTCTATGAATGTAATATGCTGACAAGGCAACAAGGCAGATTTTTGAAAATTGAATGTAAAGCCCAGTTGATTACATATGTCCAAAGTTCGGTCCCTGGCTTGTAGAAGTAGATGCTGGGTGGTGGCAGATAGGAGCTAGTCATCTAGATAGGGAAACGCACGGAATCCTACACGTCTCAAGTGAACCATGCCTACTGCCATACATTTGGTGAACACACTGGGGGCTGTAGTGAGACCAAAGGGCAGAGCTCTGAACTGGTAATGGCTGGCTCCCAGCCAGAAGTGCAAGTACCTTCTTGATGTCCTGTCCATTTTTATGTGGTAGTAAGCATCTTCAAGGTCTGTCGAGCACATCCAATTGTCTTTCCCTAAAAAGGGAAGTATAGACTGCAGTGTCACCATTCGGAACTTTTGACTTCTTGACAGATTAATTTAAACTGCTTAGGTCTAATATGGCCTCCATTCCCCTGTTCTTTTTGGCACTAAAAAGAATCTTGAGTAAATTCTGAATCCTATTTGGTCTGCGGGGACTTCTTGGATGACTCTTTTGTGGAGTAACTTTTGAATCTCTATAGTTGCTTGTTCCCATAGATTGGGTGGAACATCTGGGAGTGTTTTGGTCTGTGGGACAGGTTTGGAAAAAGGGGATGGATTATCCTCTGGATATTATGTTTAATACACATTTGTCGTTTGTGATATTTTGCCAGGCTTCTGGGTACATTGATAAACGTCCCCCGACTGCCTCCAGAGTAGAGCAGTCGGGCCTCCTTTCAGGAGTGCTGATAAGGGCATCTGCGAAAGCAATCAAGGTCACCCTGGTTTTACGGGCCCCATCTGCCTCTGGGGTGGCGTCTGCCATTATTACGTCCCCCTCTGCCCTTGGAGAAGGTATCGCCCTGTGAGTCTTAGAAAAATCTCTGGGATCTTTTGAACCACATCTTTCTGATCTTCTGATCTTTAGGATAAGGTCTTGAAGGTACAGAAAAATGTACTCCAATGGCAGAGAGAGTTTTCCCTTCCTGCTCGCGCTGGGTTAGAGAGTCTTTTACTTTGGGTCCAAAGAGTGAAGAACCATCAAAAGGGGCGTTAGTAAAGGTAGATTTAAAGGGCTCTGCAAAATTGCACAAGTACATCCAGGAGTGTCTCCTAAGGGAAACTCCAGAACCCGCTGCCCTGCTCGCTCCATCTGCTGCATATATGATATGAACCTCATGGAGGAGTTGACAATGGAATTTAAGGTAGACAGCTGGGAGAAGACCTTCGCATTCATCCCCGCAGCTAATGAACCTTGTAGAGCATCTCCGAGCTCTTTCAGGAGATCTCTTTGTAGCCTCGTGAAATGGGATAAGTATTTCAGCGATCGAAGTGAGAAAGTAGATGAAGAAAAGATATGCTTCCTGTATCTGTCCATCGTTCGAGAGTCTTTATTCAGAGGATGAACAGATGAGGAAGTCTCTGCAAGTTTCTTTTTGGTGGCTGCTGCCACCACCATAGCATCTATGGTTACTCCCTTTGTTAGAAATTCCTTGCCCAAAGGAGATGACAAAAATTTGTTTGGCCTATAAGGGACCGGTTTCATAGTGTTGGGTGACTCCCACACCTTTCAACTAAAAAGGTCCATTTGTTCATCAAAAGGCAGAGACACCCAGGAGGCTGAAGGTCGAGACCCAAAAGCCTTCAGGTACACTGACTCCTCAATCAGAAGTGGTGGTGGTGGTCTGCCAGCCGCCTCTTTGCTTGAGGATCTCTAGAATATCTGCAAATAGATATGGTCAGAGGATGATCAGTGTCTGAAGTGATGGACTCATCTGGGGAGTCAACATGCTTCCTTTTGCAGGTTCTCTTCCGAGGTGGCTCCTCAGAAGGATATTCTGGGGAGGCCTCGGATGAGAGGGATTCACCCAATGGGGATCCTGAGGCTCTGGGTCTCTGCTGGACAGCACAGATTGGAGTAGATGTCAGCTCCGTGAACACCGAAGGGGGTCCTGGAAACGACAGGTCCACAGTAAGTGGTACCGAGTACTCTGGCTCCGAAGGACCAGCTTGGCTTGGAGGAGAGAACAGTGGGCACAGTAGGCTCTGAAACCAAATGGGTGTCAGCCAAGAAAAATTTAGTCAGCGCCGGCGACTTGAGTCTACGCACCACCCATTCCATGTCATCATCTGATAAGCTTCTTGTAGATGTGCAAGATAGTGAAGGAGATAACGACCTATAGAGGATTGGCGATCTCAAGGTCGGAGAAACCGGCAAAATTTAAATGGGCCGGCTCCGAGTGTAGGTATTTTGCGGCTCCGAAGGCTTTGGAGCCGAAGTACCAGGCATATCAACCAAAAGGACTTCCGACGGCTGAGGACTGTGGAGCCAAGGAAATAGTGGCCTTTGAAATATTTGGGAGTTTGACTGGTGCTCCAACTGTGCCGGTAGCTGGAGATGGTCTTTTATGAGATTTATCCTTTTTTTGAGGAAGGAGACGAAGAAGAGTAGGAAGAGCTATGAATGGCTTCCTAAAAGGAAGGCTTTAAGAGTCCTTTTAAAATCAACTTGTTTCTTCTTTCCTGAAGAAGTCTACCACTAAATGAATGACAGAAGGTGAAGTCTTCTTGGAGATGAATGGCACCAAGGCAATAAACACAAACATGTCCATCTGTGATGGACATTTTTTGCGGGCACTTTTGACATTTTTTAAAGCCCGAAGGCTTATGTTCTCTCTCTTTTTGGTCTTCAGACATTTTCCAAATAAGACCTTAAGGGTGATGGCAAAACCACAACAACAAAAAATATTAGCTAAGACTACTATGCTAAAGCTAAACTAAAGGTTATTACAGGACAACACAAGGAGCAACAACCAGGGAAAGAAAAATAGAACCTCTAACTAAAATGGTTCTATTTTCCACACAAAACAATAAACAGCACAAGCCCTCTAACTTAAATGGGTGTATATTTATAAGAGACACTAATAATGAACAACAAGCACTACACGGGACACCAAAGGGGCCAAGAAAGCGATGGCAAAAGCCGTGCTAAAGGGGAAAAAACTATCACTATTTAACAAGAAACAACAAAGAGACAGAGAGAGTTAAACCTAGTAATAATAAAGCTAAATATATGCAAAAATAGCAAGTTTTGACAAAGGTAAATAGAAACAAATATCACAACTTAGCCACGGCCAAGATGAACGCATCCAACCTCATAAAGCGGCAAATGAGATCTGGGGAATTACACCAGTGCATTGTGGGATACCTTCTTGCCACAAGCCAGGTTTGAGACTGTCAGCTAAGTATTTGGCTGAGTAACCCGCCATTGTAAGAATGAAGGCGAGATAGGACAACATAACATGGTTAGTTTGTTGTGTTTTGTATTACGTTATTGCCTTTTTCTATTTTGTATACTGTGATTTGTTTTCTTCACACTGTGTTTTATTTGTATTATGCTTTTAACTGCATACTAAAACTTGAGAGACCACAGCTCTGTCTCTTGTGAGTCAGACAAATTCTTCCCATCCGGTTACTGCTGTGTTCTTAAACACCACTGTCTTTCTAGTTGCCTGTCCTTATGTTAATTTGACCATATATCTCATTTCCTCTCTGCTTTTACTGGCTGGTGTGAGTAAGCACAAAATGATCATTTTGTGAAATTACTCCCCTTCAATTATTTAAATGTATTGGCCATCCTACTGTATTCCATAGTACCAGAATACAAAAGTGACCACCCCCTTTCAATCTATCTTGCCATTTTAAAAATAGTGACTCTCCACTAAAATAACTTTTAAACAGGTAAAACTTAAGTTACCTACTTTCACATCTAACTCCTCTAGTGCACACTGCAGTGTTTAGTATAAACCATTTTTACATCTTACCTTTAAGTATCTATTGCAAGACCACCAGATATTCTACAGCCCACATTCTGCCTCTCAGTAGTCATCTTGGGATTAGTGCTTCTGTTTTCCCCTGGTGAGAGAAGGAGTGCAGTTACATTATTTCCTGGAGACGGATGATCACAAGAAAGCTTAACAACTGCTTTATAGATGACAGCTTAGAATCTGTGCTTATATTCTGATCCTGGTGAGAGTAGGAGCAGAGTGCATTGATTCCGGACTCTTTCTGGTTGGAGGGAGAGAGAGACTGTCTGTGCTTAACATACCTGATTGGTCTGGTTGCTATTCGAGGCATCCACCAGAAAAAGGCTACAAGCCTGCAGACGCTTGCATCATCTGGGACAAGACTGTGGATCACCAAACAGGCCGTGGCCTGCTTCGCTTCTTGGGATTGGTGCTACAACTAGCTAGTTTTAGCTAGAACTAGACAGTTTTTTAGTTTTGGCACTCAAAACTGTTTCCTCATGCTCAGCACTTGCTCAGAACTTGTAAGCACTAAATAAACTACAAATTACTACAGCACTCGACTTTCCCCACTTGTCAAGAGGAAAACTGTTTTTAGTATTTAAATTAATAAGCACCTATCCAGGCATGTCCATGGGTCAGCTCCCAGCATTTTCTCTTGTCCACCTGATGAATCTGGGCATCTTGGGGCAATGTAGCAATTGCCTCATGTACACTGACAACCCTCTCCTCCTACCACCCAACACTACAACCTGTGAGAAATGCACTTATATAGCCAAACTGGAAGCCAACCTCTCTCCAGCCAAGACTGGACTGACAGTCAAGAGGAAAAGGTTAACACCTGCTCCACACCACACATAGAAACGCAAAGCACACACCCACATTTATGGAGGCTCTCAAAAATCTGCCCAAGCAAAAGAGACCTCACAAACTGAAACGCAGACAACTACCACCCCCCAACACTAGCCAAATGACACACAGCCCACAAAATCAGTGTGCCACTCAACCTCAGCCCATAAGGCAAAACAACGTACCCAACACATTAGTCATAGGTAACTCTATAGTCAGGTACACTGATTTCCCACTCACCAGGCTAAACAAGAAGAAAGTTACTGTCAGCTGCCTGTCGGGTGCACACACTCAGGTCACACCACAAGTACAAATACGACTGTCATTGTCCATGTCAGTGTGTATGACCTAAGACGTATTTCCCTGTACTACATGAAGAGAGACATGGAGTAACTCTCAAATCTTGTAGCCCAGGCAGGTATGACCCTAGCACGGAGTAGCATCCTGCCATCACCCAGAATGATACCACAGTACAAGGACAAAAATGATTGACTTCGACAATTGGCCAAGCTTCTGGTGTCATTCTAAGGGGATCCAGTATCTGTCTGCCTAGGACGACATGATCGACAGACCACGATGCTTTGCCAGAGATGGCCTGCACCTGTCGCCCCTGGGATTCATACTGGCTAAGGCTCTTGCCACTCCTATAGTGTCTTTTATAGGCAAGGTTCAAATGCCAAATTTACCACCGTAACAGGTACAAGCAAGCAAACTCAGAGGGTAATGTTACTCAATGCTAGAAGTCTAAACCTCAAAATGCATTTACTTGAGGCAGTCCTTAAAATGGAGAACATCTGTGCAGTGACAGGGACCTGGTTCAAGGCTCCAGAGAGCTCCCCTGCATTACTAAGCTATAATTCATACCACACCTTTCGGCTACCTAACCTGGACCGATACACTAAAGGTGGAGGTGTGTCCATATTCATTAAGGATATCCACACCTCCAGGCTAGTTGGTCAACATAGTGCATCCGAAATTATCCAAGTGCAACTAACACTGGGCAAGACTGCAGTCCAGGTTGTAGCTCATTACAGACCCCCCACCATGCCCCAGGATTCCCACTCTTCATTTCTTAAGACACTGAAAAATATTAAGGTACAACCCAATACCTTAACTATGGGAGATTTCAACTACCCCACCATCAACTAGGAAAACTACTCATGTACCAACTCATTCGCTCGTTTTCTGGAATTCATAAATTCAAACACCTTGGATCAGCTTGTCCACACTCCCACCAGGGGCAGCAATATCCTGGACCTGGTCATTACCAATACGGGTAACCGGTGTTCCACACCAGAGGTCAACTCCTCGCTGTTCAGATCCGACCACAAGCTAATCACCATAGACATCCATATCCCACCCCCACCCCCCATTAAGGAAACCACCATCAAAAACTACTCCAAAGCCATGCTTCTTAAGACAGAAGTGGCACACTTCATGACACCCATGCAGACAGAAAATAGGGGTCTATATCAGAATAGAGAAGAGGCGTTTAATCTAACGCCTCTTCATCAACACAAACAACGAACGCACTAAAGTGCGAACACCCAGAACACAGATTTCTTTCCCTGGGAAAGAAATCATTTGGCCTTCCAAGTGTGTTTGCCCCTTTCCCCACTGTAGTGCGATCTCGGAGTTGGTACATTAAGTTGGGGGGGGGTGAGGGGCACAGCCTCCCACACTGTAATGTTTGAAAGTGTGTGTTTGTTAGTGCTAATGATTTCTTTCCCAGGGAAAGAAATCTGTGTTCTAAGTGTTCACGCTTTAGTGCGTTCGCCGTTTATGTGTCGGCGAAGAGGCGTTTGATTAAACGCCTCTTCGCTATTCTGACATAGACCCGGAAAATACAGGTACAACTGCTGAATCTTACACAAATGCACTGTATAAGCACATACACAAGTGCATGGATCATGCCATCCCCAACAGAACCAAGACGGTATCCTCCAAAAAAAGGAAGCCAATCTGGTGGTCCCCTGCCATAAACAACTCTACAACAGAAGGAAGAAGCTGTTGCACAAAAGAGTAAAATCCAAAGATTGGAGGAACTCCCTGGTCAGCCTCAGCAAGAAGCGGAGATCCCTCATAAAATCCTCCAAAGCCAGTTATGAAAATAAAACCACCACAGATTCTAAAGACAACCACAAAGCATTCTACAGCTACATCAAGAATCGCGATGGCAACACTCAGATCTGCTATGAGCTAAAGCACAATGGCACTAAACATACAGAACCAACACATTGCCAACATCCTGGCAGATAGGTTCAGTGCCAACTTCACCCCTCTCTCACCCTCCAAAGGGCCCATCTTAATACCGAAGAAAGCAAAACTCCTGTAATCACTGATGAACAAGTAAAGACCACACTCTCCAAAGCCAAGAACACAGCATCAGTAGGACCAGACAACATACCAGGCTGCGTACTGCACAAGCTACAGAACGAATTGGCACCCCACTAAGTACTACATTCAATCATAGCCACACCTCAGGCTATGTGCCTACTGAATGGCGCACAGCGATGGTTATCCCACTTCACAAAGGGGGTGCCACCACAGACCCTGGAAACTACCACCCCATTAGCCTGACGAGCCTGGTCTGCAAGGCCACAGAATGTATCATCTTGAAGCTTATAAACAAAGACATAAGTAACCTCCAAACCCTGGACCCCACTCAGTTTGGGTTTGTAAAAGGTAGATCATGTCTACTGAACCCGATTGACTTCTCTGAAGCAATCACCACAGCCATAGACAAGGGCAGTGCACACAGCCTATCTTGACCTTGCCAAGGCTTTCAATACCATCCCCCAGTCTGGAATTATAAACTCACTAAACTGGGCATAAATCCCTATGTCAGAAGGTGGGTGGCCAACTGGCTCACTGACAGAACCCACACAGTAAACGTAGCTGACTCCAAGTCCGACTTCAGACCAGTGATGAGTGGAGTACCACAGGGTTCGGTCCTGGGTCCTCTCCTGTTCGGCATCTACTTCTCTGAAGTGCAGGCCAATACAGAAGGTCTTTGGCTAACAAAGTTCACAGATGACTGCATACTGGGAGCCATAACAGAATCACCTAATGATGTAGACATTCTACAAAAGGGCCTCACAGTGACAGATGCTTGGTGTCAAAGTCATGGCCTCAAGCTCAATGCCAAGAAGTGCACTGTCACCCCCTTTGGGAAAAGCTCGTTACCCATGAACTACCACATAGGCGGTAGCTCACTAAACACCGAAAGTGTGGTAAGAGACCTCAGGACACAGATGGACAGTACATCACCACAGTAGTCAGGAAATCCTTCTACGTGGCACACCTCTGTTCTCCTCTAGATAAAAGGAGGTCATTGTTCCTCTCTAGTCATCCCTCATCAGACCCATTATAGGAGTACAATGTCCCGTTTGGCATGCATCTCACAAGACACCTACAACAACTGGAGAGGCCACAGAAATACCTCACTAAGAGTATTACTGGCCTCAAACAGATGCCATACGCAGACTGTCTCAAAAAACACCAGCTCTACTCCATCACATATCGCCTACTCAGAAGCGATCTACAAAGCTATGTTAAACCCAGAGCTGTTGGACATGCTACACTTAAAGAAATCCCAATCTCTCCGAATCACACGCTCCAGGGACCTAAACCTTGTCACCACAATAAACAGAACATGCTGGAGGGATAGATTCCTGTTCCAGAGACTTCTCCTACTCTGGAACAAACTACCCATTCATGTCAAGCAAAGCTCCTCATTGGCCCTCTTAAGAAAAATCCTTATGACTGGATGGGAAATAGAAAAGAAAATTCACCCCAGGGATCACTTCTCTGGCACTGCTCGACAAATAATAATTTTCTTGGGTGGCGAAAGCCAGGGATCCTTTTTGGCTAGGCTTATATAGGCCCCAGGGCAGATAGCCTAGTACCCACATATGAACCTATGAAATACCCTTCCTTATATTTCCCATTGCTTACACTCTTGAGTGTTTAGAATCTTTTAATATCAATATAATGTCAAATTTTAAAGACAATTTAAAATTCTGGCATCAATTTATCAATAACAAAATTCAAACAAACTTTTTTTCTAGTCAGATATAATAATATTAAGCAAGATAATTGGTTATCTTTGCAATCTCTAAGAGGATTCATTGAATGTAGACTAAGGCTTAGAATAAATTCAGAGTCAGATTCCATACCATCATTGTTAGAACTTTTTATGTGTTGTAATTCGACAACCATGGAAGAAAGACTGCATATTTCTCCTATATAAAATTCTTAGAGAAGAGTATTTGACTTTTGACTCAAATTATTGGAGTTACACAAACATTAACAAAGAACCCATAACTGCTAAAAATAGAGAACTATTAAAATCAAACACTACAGCTTCTTTGTATTGGAAGATATTCACCTGGAAATTTTTTCACAGAAGTTTTTTCACACCACACAAAATTGCTATTATCACTAAATGTATGGAAATGAAATGTTGGAGATGTAGTGAAACTTTAGAAGCTAATTAGCTTCACATGTTCATTGAATGTAGGAACATATTGCAATTTTGGAATGATTTTAAATATTTTGCAAAGGCATTGTGGTTAGACAACTGTCATACCACTGCTTCCCTAATATTATTCAATGTTCCCATCCCAAGTGTAATTCCTAAACATCAGATACCACTTCTTTGGTCAATTTTATCCATCGCTAGGAAGCTCATAACATCAAACTGGAAAAGTAAACAAGAACTTTTATTCACTTATTTTATAAGATTAGCTAAATGCGTTTGTAAAAGTGAAATGCAAACCACCTCTTTTAGAGCTTCTAATACAACACAATAAAACCTGCCTGGAAAAAAATGCAAACTTTTTATTAGATAAATACTAATGTTATGTAAATACTGCTACTCTGACATTGCCATGGATGATTGTATATAGTTATAAGTAGTTATTTGTTTATGTTTAATTTGTCAGATGTTGAAGTTTAATTGTAAATTCAAAAAATATGTTTAAAAAAAAGTATAAAACACTGCATAAAAATCAGTGAATGGTGTAAAAATGATGGAAATTTCGATCATGCAGAAATGTCAATAGTCAAAGCAAGGGCTGCAATATTAAGTAAAGATACAAGAGCACTGTACTACAAGAAGATTCTACAACTGTAATGAAGAATCATACAGTGTACGTAGGTTATCATCATGCTGTGCGTGTGACTACTGCAACTTATAAAATGCTGAAAACTAACATGCCAGAAGTTGGAATACTCAATGAAAATAGTGTGCATTAGGGGAAAGGAGGAAATAATTCATGAAACTTTTTAACTTTTGTATACTCAGGCTATAGTAACCAAAAGGAATGCGGTGAATGGAAGTGCCCCACACTGCTAAATCAGCCATGAGTACACTGACTAACACAACACTAAATCTCTCAGCAGTGGAATCGGGGATAAAACCAAACATTTTCTGGGACAAAGGACTTGAATCATAGAAACGTTTTAATTATTAGTAGCGATGATTTAGAAAGTTGGCAAAAATAAAACCACTGTAATGTGCATTTTCAGAAGAAAAGTAAGTATGTAACTCCATTTTTTGATTACAATCTGCCTCCTTTTTCTCAAAATATCAGTAACTTTAGGAATTCCGAATAAAATTATGAGCCAAAAATCAGGACCAGTTGAGAGGTATGTTGACTGATGCAAGGTAAACAGGAATTTGGAAACTTTACACTAAAGGGACAGTATGACAGTCCCATTCTGCTGGACAGCAAGGCTGCAGCAGTCTTTGCACCTTAGCCACCATCACACATATGCACTTTGAGGTGATGCACTAAGTATACCAAAATCATCTGCAAGGAGGACAACAGACCAAATTCTCACCTTCATGCTGAGACATGTGAGGGGGCTACTTAACATTCTTAGTTAACCCCAAGAAATAAGCCATGCAAGTACTTCACACAGCAAAAAAAGTGTGACATGGGTGCTAGGTACAACAGATTGCACCCATACAGCTATGCATGCCCCCAAAATATGACTAGAAGGTGACATATATAAACAAATAGCTTCCACTTCAAACCTTGGCATCCACTACGCAACATAGATGGAATCACAAATACTTGCTGCAGCATTGTGTGTGTGTTCACTACGTCAATATCCAGCAGATGAGCAATCTGTGAGAGACATTCACTCAGGGTCACACATCACCAGGATCTTTCACAGGTAATGTGGTTCATATGCGACACATTTAGGAAATGACAAATACTGATTTGGGGTTATGTGGTCAAAATGAACTGCCAACAACTAAACACGGAGCTCATTTTTATCTACAGATGATGCTACCAACCCAATGCAATACTAGATGATGACCCTTAACTGATGTTTTCAATGGTTTGCGGAGGGCAGCAGCACAGCCAAACATATGCAGAGTTGGACGGTGTACAATACACTGAAGGGGCAGTTTAGGTGCCTGAATGCCTTAGAGGGACCGATACAGTACTCGCTAAAAAGGCTGTAAAATCTTGTTGGCCTGTGCCATGCTTCACAATATGCAGAAAACTACATACCGCAAGGAGCAAGAAGCTGAAGAGGAAGAAGAGAAGACAGCATGATCAATCAAATGTCAGTGAGATGGCAGTTGCACAGTCTCTGGCAGACTTGCATTCCCAGTAAAATGTGGCTGATGTGGATATGCTTTGACTTACAATGTACAAGCATGAGCTATTGTTACAGTTAAGCTGCCATAAGGTGTAAGCTGTGTAATGAATGTGTTAAATACAATGTAACCAGAAAGACTAAGCAGCGGTTCTTATCCATCATTTCACCATTTGAAAAGAACATGGTCCACTCTGCTAAGCAGAACCACACATATCTGCAGAGTGTACCAAAAAATTATTCAACACACATCATGGAGGTGTGTGTGTGTGTCAGCTGCTGTCATGGTCATGAATGGCACTTGTGAAAGTAGTGGCACAAAACTGTGCACGTTCAACAGCCCAGACATAAAGTATACATAAAATAATAGCTACAGGTGCCTAGAAATGGAGAATATGGCTAGCACCAGCAAAAGACATCCATACAATAGCATGTTAACTAAACAATAGGTTATGCAGTGGACCATGACTGCCTAGCTTTGCTGGACAATAACCTCGTGGACAGCATGAGGCTGACATTGCAGAAATCCTTCCCAGACATCACCTGCTAAGCTGTTGTACCCACATAGCCTCTAAGATCCGCAGGTCCAATATATTGCTTGGCCTTACTGGATCAGTTAAGCATCATGTAGCACAGGCCCACAGTTTTGTCCAAGTCAGAAAGGGCTATTACAAAAATTCTTCTCACAACGATTATCTGGGTCCAGTACAACCTATGCAAATGTGGCTTACAACTACACACAGCACACTCCACAAAAGCATGCAGCCCCTGTGGTGTATAACAGTGGGTGGCCCAAGAGGTTGCATAATCTGCTCTTTGGCAGCTGTGTTAATGTCTATTTGTAATACAACAGAGCAAACAGCAGCATTGTGCGCATGTTCAGACACTACAACAGATATTGTGGAAAATACTGATGATCTCACCAGTGCATCTCTCTCTTACCCTATATATCCTTCCTCCCCCAGCGTCAGTGGCATTCTCAGTCTGTACCTCATGGATGGTTGTGTGATTCCTGCTTAACATTTTAGACTGTGCGTCTCTGCACGTGCAATGTAACTGTCATACTGTCACCATAATTGCTGCCAGCTTTTAAGTAACAGCTAAAATTAATCTTCTGCTTCAAGGACATACATCTTTAAAGCAACTGAGATACATTCCCAACTCAAAACGGCATTTTTGGCATGCATAACAAGACGTAAGCACTTGTCTCTCACATCATCCAGGCTAGTGGCTGCACTCTACTTGTCAGATGTGGCACTTGCACACAAGAATAAAATCAATAATCATGTATACCATACACAGCCCAGATGTATGCAGGCAGTGCAGCAGTGCACAAGCTGAACATCAGCATGCATAGTCCAGGGATGTATGCTGTTCAACACCTGCAGTACCAGGGCCCTGATATGATGGAGACATAATGGTGAAAAGCTGTGGCTCTGGAAATGGATGCATTACTGGGATGCCTGACATATCTACTGAAACAATGAACATACCAAGTAGCATTTACAATGTATGCAACTGATCTGTGTCATGGCTGTTACGATGCACTAGCATGGGAAACACACCCAGATGACTGCATATTGTGAGTAGCACCAGATGTCTTAGAAGAACAAGAGCATATAACATGGACATAGACTCAGCAACATGTGTGGAGCACTGAGACCCATGAATATCTGTATACAGAATAAAACAGTGACTTGATGCACTAGCATGGGAAACACGGCTTACTGTCCACTTTTTCTGTACTCAATGGAAGACATGAATTCCTTGTGTGGGGTGAAGCCCGATTAGATCCAGTACCAGAAGTATACAGTCCTGTGATAAAAGTACTACAATGCATTTTGGTATATTTCATATGACATGTCGCTGACCATGAGCAGTCACTGACTGCTTTAATGTTGGTAGTCACCTGTGTCCACAAGCATTGCTGATGTGCTCATAATCTACTTTAACCGAGACAGGTGCAAACTTTGCTCCCTTAAAGCCTGCATCATGATTCTTCATTTGCATTCCCCCATCAGTCGCCTGCTCAAGAATGCTTTTCTGGAACATGATGTACCAATGAGCAAACTGAATGCTGCTGGCCATGTATCTGGTTATGCAAGATGCAAAACACTGGTCTTGCTAGTATTTTTGATGAAACAGTCATGGTCACCAGTGTCATACAAAGCTGTCAGCAACAAAGTCCCAATTAAAAGGTGCTCACAATACATGTTTCAGTAGAGAACCTTGGGAAATCAGTTTCCAAACAGCAATGTAAGGAGTCCTTTGGTATTGCCAGCTATGCTAGGAGAAGTAGGGTGGTGGATGTGTAACATATGCCAGCACAGCTAGCTGGAATTTTGTAAAGAATTATATGTCATTTGTATATCAAACTGATTTGTACAGATGCTTGTGATGAAAATGTATTTGTAAAGCTGCTTGTGTTAAAAATATACCAATAGTGTGCCCTGCTAGACAGAAAAATAAATATACGTGTATTATTGTAACTGTTTAAATGTATATGTTTTAACAGAGAATACTGGAAGAAAAGATTAAGCTTAATCCACCAAGCTTTGAAAATAGTTTGAAATTAAATTACCTGTCTTCGGCTATAAAGATTGTATCTTATAGTTCTCAATGCAGCCAGAGATGAAAAGTCTGCACTACAAAACTTTCTGCATTGTCTTTGGGGTGAACAAATTGCTACCCTGGAAGGGTGAAGGTTTGAAATTGTTTTATGACTTACAGGAGCTGCAGCAGATCTTAGCAAGGCTCTGTTTGTGTGCGTTATTGACACACATGTACTAAATGCTGACAGCTTCTAGTCAGGGGGCAGCATGGAACCAGAAGTCAGATGACCAGATTATGTGATGTCATTCTGTAATCAATCACTAAAAATTATATTTTAATACTAGGTGAAACTGAAGTCTGTTTTTGGAACCTGACCGAGAAGGACCCATCACCTAGTTCATCTTGCCTAGCTCTACTAAGTGATCATGGAATAGTAATTCTTTAGATCAGTCAAGAAAATATAGCGAGATTAAAGTACTATTTTTCTGTATCTGTGCAAACCGATTCATCTGTGTTATTTTAATATTTCCTGTGACTAAAACTCCGTTTACTGTACATACACATTTAGTATTTTTATGTTCTTTTCCCATTTATTACTAAATATAGTGGCTGGTCTTTTAGAGAATATTTTAATCTGTGAGAGAGTACTTACATTTATTCGGTGACACTGCGGCAACTCCTGAAAGCCTTGCTGTTTGGTCACTATTACCATCTGTATTAATATTAATATCACTCAGTATAATTGGGTAGCCTTGCAATGCCTTACAGTAGCTGGCTTTGGAGTGTTCGGTGGCAGTGTAACTACCTTATAGTCTGCAAAAGGGGGCATAGCTAGTAAATCTGTGCCAGCCTTTCCCAGGGGTGTGTGTGTGTGTGTGTGTAAAAATTAAATCGGAGAGTGTGTGTGTGTGTGTGTGTGTGTGTGTGTGTGTGTGTGTGTCAGATGCTTGGAGCAGGGGCATGAAGCACTGGTTTCAAACAGAGAGAGTGGTGGAGAACCTGGCTTGGACACTTGGCTGAAGTCTATAGCTGTGCCAGTGGGGAGTCTTATTGGGGACCTGGAGGGAGACAGACAGAGAAATCCAGACCCAGGACTGTGTGTGCTCCCTGTGTCCTCTTAAGGGAAAATTGTGCTTGATGCAGAGAACTGCATCTGGAAATACTGGGTGTATATATTTTTGTTCCAAGTGAATGTCCATCTTCAGTGTCAGTGGTTAGGATTCAGGCTCATGTTTACTGGCCCTGAGTGGGGATGTCACGGTCATGTTTACACTTTCCATATAGTTTTTTTCCCTGTTAAACATATTGAGTGATATATTTATAAATAAAGGAGATGCAAGATAATATCCTGTGTTATTTTTATATGCTATAAAATTACAAAAGCATTAATAAAAATAGTTAAGCATTACATTTTCACTTGTATAAAAAACTTCCTAACCAAAACTACATTATAACTGACTAAGTATGGCTAAATAAGTACATCTTATCACACCCAATGCTCTTTCTCATTTATCATTTATTATCTACAGGAATTAGAAATATATTTCCCTTGCAAATAAAAGTCAATTGTTTACTGCCAACATGGAAAAAGTAAAAATGTTAATTTATTGACATAGCTTTATAAAAAAGTAGTTTAGAATAGAATGGGTGGCTTATGTCCTGTTTTTCTTGGGCAGTGAGAAATACATTTTTAACATTTCACAAATTAATATTCTCTGTTATGTTAGATCTTAGAGACATTTAATTGAATATCTTCATTAAGAGTGTTTGATCTGAATTTAAAAAGTCTTCCTGCTTTTCAAATTTATAAATTCTAGTCCTGTTTTTTTCTCTCTCTCTAATTTCAGCTTCTGAAGAACATTAATTCCATGAGCATTTCATGGATTCTAGGTTGATGTTCTTCTTTCGGCTTTTCACGGTTAGGGATCGCCACAGCGGAACTCCGGTCCGCTAATGATTGGCAGTAGGATTTTTATGGTGCTGAGGTGCCAGCCCGACACCCAATCTTCAACAAAGGCACGTCCATTCACACATGTCTTTTGAATGCCACTCGACAGCGGGGAGGACATGCAGACTCCACAGAGAAGGCGCTCCAGCTGAGAATCGAACGGGAAAACCTCTTGCTGTGAGGCGACAGCGCTACCGCTGCACCACCACGGCTTTTCATGGATTCCAGGTAATGTCCAGATAATTTAGCACTGAAAATTATATATATATATATATATATATATATATATATACATACACACACACACACACACACACACACACACACACACACACACACACACACATTATATATATAGTTTCATAGTTTAGTACTAGGCTATCTGCCCTGGGGCATTTATAAGCCTAGCCCTAGTGATGTGGCTTTCGCCACCCCATAAAATGGTACAAAATGCACAGAATAGGTTTAGAATACTGTGCCTCTGTCTAGTAGTGACACAGTGAAGGTCCCCTTATATAATAGAATTAGTTTACTGTGCCCCTGTCTAGTAGTGACACAGATGTGACCCCTGGGGTAAACTTATGATCTCCCATCCACTCATGATTTCTCTTGAAGAGAGTCAGTGAGGGGCTCTGCCTAACATGAACTGGGATCTTGTTCCAGAGCATGGGAAGCCTCTGGGTTATGAATCTATCCCTCCAGCATGTCCTATTCATACTTGTGCCGAGGTTTAAGTCTTTAGCTCTCGTGGTTCTGATGGATTTGGATTTTTTGAGGTGGAACATGTCCATCAGTTCCTGATTGGACATAGCCTTGTACGTCAGGCAGAGATCACCTCTGAGCAGGCGGTATGCTACTGAATAGAGCTGGAGTTTCTTTAGTCTGGCAGAATAAGACATATGTTGGAGACCCTTGATCCTCTTGGTGAGGTACATTTGTGGTCTCTCCAGCTGTTGCAAATGCTGGGTGAGGTACATACCAAATGGGGCATTGTACTCAATCATGGGTCTTATGAGGGAGGAGTATAGGGGTACAATGACATCCTTGGATCTGGATGCGAATCCCTTCATGATAAGGTGTGCAAGGTAGAACGTTTTTCTAACCACTTTGGCAACGTGGGTGTCAAATGAGAGGTCGCTGTCGACTTGGGTCCCTAGGTCTCCAATTACTTTCTCCGTACTCAGTGGGTTGCTGTCTATGTGATAATTTGTGGGTACTTTGTTTTTCCCAAAGGGGATGGGTACTTTGTTTTTCCCAAAGGGGATGGCTATACATTTTTTGGCATTAAGGCCATGACTCCGGCACCAGTTGTCCGTTTCTGTGAGGTCTTTTTGTAGGATGTATGTATCCGTTGGTGTATCGACTATGGCGCCTAGTTTGCAGTCATCTGTGAACTTTGTCAGCCACAACCCTCCCATGTTTGCTTTAACATCTGAGAAATAAATGCCGAACAAGAGGGGTCCCAGGACAGATCCCTGTGGGACACCACTTGTGACTGGCTTTGAGTCTGACATTGCTCCAGCAGTTTTAACTTTATGGGTTCTGTCCTTTAGCCAGTTTGCAACCCATCTAGTGACATAAGGGTTTACATTTAAGCTGTTGAGCTTATCTATGATGCCTGAGTGGGGTATTGTGTCGAAGGCCTTAGCCAAGTCCAGGTAGGCTGAATGGACTACTCTGCCCTCATCAATGGCTCTAGTGACAGTTTTGAAAAAGTCAACCAGGTTCAAAAGGCAGGATCTGCCCTTTACAAAGCCGAACTGGGTGGGGTCAAGTGTCTGTAGGTCCCCAGTGTATCTGTTTATGAGTTCTATAATGATTCTTTCAATAGCTTTGCAGACCAGGCTGGTTAAGCTTATGGGGCAGTAGTTCCCAGGGTCTGTAGAGGTACCCCCTTTGTGGAGTGGGACCACTGTTGCTGTATGCCATTGTTCAGGTACATATCCTGTAGTAAGGCTAAGGTTAAATAGCATTTTTATGTGTGGGTTTAGCTCCTCTTGGAGTTCACGTAGCACGCAACCCGGGATATCGTCAGGTCCCATTGATGCTGCATTTTTAGCTTTGCTGAGGGCAGCTCTCACCTGGACATCTGAGATGACAGGGAGATTACATTCAGCTGGGATAAGTATTTCTTCTTTTGGGGGTGAGGGAGGGGAGAAATTTGCACTGAACCTGTCAGCCAGAATGTTGGCAATATCTGTGGGTTCAGTGTATTTTTTGTTGTTGTGAACTAACTGAGCATATCTGAGGGTTTCCGCCCAGGTTTCTAACATAGCTGAAGAAGCCTTTGTGGTTATCTTTAGTGTCCTTAGCGATTTTTCTCTCAAAGTTGTCCTTAGCGATTTTTCTCTCAAAGTTGGCCTTGGATGTTTTTATGAGAGAACGTAGTTTTCTGCTAGTGTTGATCACAGATGTCTTCCCTTTATGGGATTTTGCTCTGTCATGCAGTAGCTTCCTTCTTTTGTTATACAATTTGTTAATGGTGGAGGTCCACCAGACAGGACGCTTGCCTTTGGTGGAGAGGGACTTGGATTTATTTGGGATTACATGATCCATGCATTCTTGGAGATGTCCATAGAAAGCATTTGTGAAGGATTCAGCATTGTGGGATGTGGTATCCACTGGCCCAGTGGGCTTAAAGGATACCATCTCAGTCTTAAGAAGAGTGAAGTCTGCTTTTGAGAAGTTTTTCACTGTGGTCTTTTGTGCTGGGGGTGGAGGTGGGATATGTATATCCAGGGTGATTAGTTTGTGGTCAAATCTCACTAGTGAGGGGTATACCTCCGGTGTGGACCATTTTGTCCTCATGTTTGTGATGATCAGGTCTAGTATATTATCCCCTAGTGCATGTGAACAACCTACAGACAGGCAGAACAAGGGTATGTTAGGACTTTTACGTGTTTCCCCTGTCCATGAGGGAAAGAGTGCTAAACCAGAGGGGGTTGAATTTGCAGTTAACCATCCATTTGACCAACGACTGGTATCAGAACAATGGCCTTAAGCTCAATGCAAAAAAAATGTGTTCCCCTTTGGGAAAAACCCAGTTCCCATGAACTACCACATCGATGGTAGTCCACTGAACACAGAAGGCGTTAGAAGAGATCTGGGAACACAGGTTGACAGCAACCTCTCTTTTGACCACCACACTGCCACTGTGGTCAGAAAGTCCTTCTATGTGGCATATCTCATTACTAAGGGTTTTACATCCAGGAAGAAAGAGGTCATGGTCTCCCTCTACTCTATCCTTATTAGGCCAATCATAGAGTACAATGCCTCATTTGGCATGTACGTCACTAGACACCTGCAACAACTGGAGAGACCGCAAAAGTACCTCAAAAAGAGGATCCTAGGCCTTAAACATTTGTCCTATATGGACAGACTCAAAAAACTCCAACTATTCTTTGGTCTCATATAGCCTACTTAGAGGTGATCTCTGCTTGACTTATAAAGCCATGTCTGACCCAGCTCCATTAGAAATGCTACATCTAAAAAACAAACCCAATCCCTCCGCACCACACGCTCCAGAGACCTCAATCTCATTACCACAATCTACAGAACATGCTGGAGGGAGAGGGTCATAACCCAAAGACTGTCTATGCTATGGGATAGACTTCCCATACCTGTCAAACAGAGCACCTCACTGGCCCTCTTCAACAGAAATCTTGATGAGTGGATGGGAAATAGAAAATTCACCCCGGGGATCATTTTTCCAAAACATTTATAAAGAAACGTGTCAGACTGCTTAATCAAACAAGGATGCAACACTTGTACAGTGGATTATACAACATTCCAAAAATGCAGAAAACAAATATACATGAATTTAAACATTATCTGTTGAGGTTAGGTACTATAAATAAAAGGAGAGTAAACCATCAATTGCTTATGAAGTCACAATGAGGATATGCAAGAGTAAATGTTTAATATTCTCTTACCAATAATTAAAAAAAAAAAACAAAAAAAAACCTCCAGGAGAGTTTTAGTTACTCTCAGGGGGAATTTCCTCATACTCTAACCAGGTCCAGTTCTGCGCTTTCTGTAAAGACCAAGTTTCTTCCTTCTACTATTTCTTCTTGCTTGTAGATTTCATATAGCAAGTCTTTATAGTCATCTATTTTTTGGGATTCTACCTTCTTCTAAATCCTCATGATGTATTTTTTTAACGCTAATATTAATATTCCTAATAGGGCTTTTTCTACCTTGTTTCATCTTCCTTCAAAAGGAAGTCATAATATACAGATCTCTCTTGAGACTGGAGATTTCATCGACCATAATCTTTTTGTTTCTAGAAAGTACTTTATTAGTGTGCCTAATTTTGGACAGTCCCAAAAAATATGAAACCAAGTACCTAAACAGTTCTCCAGCAGTAACTGTAATCGGGACAGAGTGTAAAAATATTTATGCAAGCATTTCCACCCCAAAATTAACTTTCCGCAGGCACGCAAGGTCCCAAGGTGTCTTAATTATCTCCTGTCAAACCTCTGAGGAAACTTTCTTTCCTAACTTCCTTTCCCAGTCATTCTCAAAATTCTCTCTTAACTCTTATATTATTTTATATATTTCCAAAACCACCCAAAGTCCATTCCTTGGCCTGCTTTGCTTCTAAATGTGTGCTCCAGCCAGAGTTTCACATTAAGATATTACCTTCCAGCATCTCTACTCCGTGCATCTGCTTCACCCTCCTATACAACAGATGATCCTAATCTTCCCCTTAGAATCTAGCTCTAAAAGATCCCATGAGGGAAACTTTCTATTCTCTTCCAGGTTATTCTAAAATCTAACTTCTTTAATGGAGGATAGTTATCGCCTTACAGTCAAAGTTAGTTTCCCACTAATACAAGCCCACAGTGGGACTAATGCTCTTACCAGTCTTCCCAAAATAGCATACTTTGCCATCCAACTCACTGCCTCATCAATATCTTTCCATTGCCCTTTTAGTTGCATGGCACTTTGTGGCCAAAACAGTGTGAATAAGTCTGACTTCTCTTCATTCATTATCCATTGTATGTCTGTCCATTTAGGACAGTCCTCCATTCCCTTACTAAAGCAAAAAAAAAAAAAAAAACAAACTAAACAGAGGCTCACCAGTATGCCCAAAAATCTGGCATTGCTAGCCCTCCCAGGTACTTAAACTTCAAAGTTTCCCAAGCTGCTCTAGGATTAGTTGAACCCCAGATGAATCCAGAAAGAGATTTCTCAGATTTCTAAAAAGATTTACATCTGGTTTCAGGGCGAATGCTTGGAAACACAGAGGTGATGCAAACATCTGAATTGCTAGAATTTTGTGTTCCAATTCTAGCTCCTTTAAGTTCCAGACCTTAATCCAAGGTAATTTTTTTTTTTTTTTTTTGTGAGTGTTTTAGGAGTGAATTCAACTGTTTTTTTCCAGTTAGGTCAATATTTTAATTCAACTCCAAAGTAGTCAATCATATCCCTCTGAAATAATTGTGGATAATTACTGGGAAATGATCTGGAAGGATTATAATTCAGTTTAAGTACTTGGGTTTTGCCAATGATTACTTTATACTCAAGCACCTGCCAATCTGTGACAGCTCTTGAAATAACTTCTCTGCACGCACTTCTGGGTTTGTTAAATATACTAGTTAGTTCTCTGCATGTAGTGCAATTTTGATTCTTTATTTCCTACCTTTACTCCCTCTAATTTTGATTCTCTAAGCCTGACTGCCTTATATTTAGAATCGTTAGCTAAGAGTACTGGAGACAGGGAAACCCCTTGTCTTGTGCCCCTGGTATCCTACATTCCAGTGACAGCTCTGCATTCACTTTTATACTAGCACAAGCCTCCTTTATATACATATATTCTTTAACAGTTGAATCAATTGGCCTGGGAAATGAAGCCATTCTAAGACTTCGAAAAAGAAGTCATGTACTTACCATAACGTTCCACGAGAGTTGTTTATCTCACCTTCATTCTTTACTGATGGGTTCGGAGTCGATCCCTTGGCTCCGATACAGCCAATTGCAAAGCTCGAAGTCTTCAAATAGCTTGAGGCCAAGTCCGTATCCCATGATGCACCTGGAATTACCTCAGATCTTGTTTATTGCATATAACAATACCATATGTCATTCTTTTACCCCTCAAGAGAAAGGAATAGAAGGACTGAGTAACCAGGATGGATCCAGCATCTCGGTCATCTGTCAGCCCAGGAAGGGGTAGGAGGGAGGGATGCAAGAATGAAGGCGAGATGAACAACTCACATGGAACATTAGTAAGTACATAACTTCTTTATGTGAAGTTGTTCAATCTCGCCATTCATTCTTTACTGATTAGACCCATTATAGAGTACAATGCTCAGTTTGGTATGTACCGCACAAGACATCTCAACAGCTGGAAAGGCCACAGAAATACCTCACTAAAAGAATCATAGGCCTAAAGCAGATGCCCTATGCTGACCGTCTAAAAAAAACTCCAGCTATACTCTTGTGGCATATCGTCTACTCAGAGGCAATCTCTGCTTAACATACAAGGCCATGTCCAACCCTGAGCTGTTGGACATGCTCCACTTAAAGAAATCCCAAACCCTCAGAGCCACACACTCCAGGGATCTAAACCTTGTCATCACAATGAACAAAACATGCTGGAGGGATAGGTTCCTGACCCAGAGACTCCCCATACTCTGGAACAGACTGCCCATACACGTCAAGCAGAGCACCTCCTTGGCCCTCTTCAAAAAGAACCTTGACGATTGGATGGGAGATAGGAAATTCTCCCAGGGGATCACGTCAGTCGCCCTGCTAGACAGGGGTCCAGGGAAGTAAATATTGTGGGAAGAAATATCCAGGGAATTGTTATGGCTAGGCTTGCATAGGCCCTAGGGCCAATAGCCTAGTACCAACCTATGGGGAGCATCCTAAGCACCATCAATCTCGGGTGACTCACGGGAGTATATTTCTCAGGACCATGGATCCAAAAGAGGCTCCATCCATGGATGTCTTGTCAACTTTGTAATAAGTGATAACGGTATGAGGTTTTGAGCAAGTGGCTGCTGCACAAATATTATCAATGGGAAGTCTGGCAGAAAAGGCAGATGTAGAAACTGCTCTGGTTGAGTTAGCTTTAATCTTGTGTTGCAAAGGTATATTGGCACCTGAACAGCTGAATAGGCAAAGGTGATACAATCAGATAACCATTTAGACGTTGTTTTAGCTACTGGTCTCCCCTTCCTGGATTCTGAAAATGAAACAAAAAGCTGGTCTGTTTTTTCTGAAATCTTTTGTTATATCCAAATAAAATTTGAGCTGTCTGTGAACATCAGGTTTGTGCAGCATATACTCTAAATTGTTAGAATGGTTGGGGAAGAAGACTGGCAAATCAATAACTTGGTTGAGATTGGTTTCAGTGCAAACTTTGGGCAAGAATGACGGATTTCTTCTAAGTGAGACTCTTGTCAGCATGGAATATCAAATAGGGAGGCTTGATGGATAAAGCCTGAAGCTCTGACACACTGCAGGCAGAAGTAATAGTTACCAGAAAGTTGGTCTTCCAAGACAAAAATTTGAGATCACAAGATTAAGCTGGTTCAAAATGGGGAAGAATTATGAGGGAAAGCATAACATTTAGATTCCATGGAGAATAGGGAGATTTCACAGGTTGTCTAATATGAAAAGTCCCTTTGAGAAAGGCTTTGGATAACTTGTGAGACATGATATTCAATCCTTCAAATCCAAGATGAAAATTGGAAATAGCAGCCAACTGAACCCGAACTGTTGCTGCTGCAGCTCCTTTGTTAAAGATCATAGTCAAGAACTCTAAGATGGAGGCCACAGGGGCTTGGTAAGGATCATTATTATTATTACAGGCCCATATATAAATTTTTTTCCATTTGCTATGATATAGCTTTCTAGTAGAAGATTTATGAGAAGTCAAAAGGATCTGTTTTGTCTCATTGGAAAGGTTATGGAACCTGGCTATGATGGGAATTGGAGCAGCCAAGCTGTGAGCTTCAGGGACTGCAGAGAAGGATGAAGATCCCCCAACAGGCGAGTCAGAAGGTCTGGAACTGGGTCCAGAATCCAAGGATCCTCCAAAAGATGAAGTTGAAGGCAGGGGAACCAAATCTGACGAGGCCAATGAGGTGCTATTAGAATTATGGTCCTTCCCAGGGTTTTTGCTTTCTGTAGAACCTTGGGTATCAACAGGATTGGTGGAAATGCAGAGGAGACTCAGAGGCCAATCGTGTACGAGTGTGTCCCTTGGGGCTTCTCCCTGAGGGGGAAATCAGGGCAAAGTAGCTTCTGTATTTCGTGTTCATGTGACTGGCAAAAAAGGTCACAGCAAGGCTGGCCCCACCTGTGGAATATCCTGTCCGCTATTTCTTTCTTGAGGGACCACTCGTGGGGCAATAAGATTGCCCTGCTCAGTTTGTCAGCCGTCACGTTGGATCTCCCCGGGATGTGCGTTGCCAACAGAAAGCGCTGGGTGGAAACAGCCCACTGCCAAACTCTGAGAGCCTTGTGACAAAGAGGGTAAGACCTGGTTCCTCCTTGTTTGTTCAAATACCAGACCGACATGTTGTCTGTCTGAATTGCAATTGTACCCAGAGGAAGAGAGTCCTGGAAGTACTGCAATGCCAAAATTACTGCTCTCATCTCCAGGACATTGACATGCAGATGTGTCTCTTGATTGGTCCATGTGCCTTGGGCAGTCTTTCCCTGAAAGTGCCCCCCCTACCCTATCAGGGAAGCATCCATGGTCACTGAGGCCGCTGGAGGGGGTAGCACAAATGGGCATCCTATTGTGACGTGAAGTGAGGTCAACCACCACTGAAGGTCATTTTTGCAAGAATTTGTGATTATAGTGCGAGTCATGGGGAGCTCTTGGTAAGACCATTGAGTGAACAACAGTCATTGTACAATCCGCATGTGCATATGAGCTAGTGGTATGGCTAGAATTGCTGCTGCCACCATCATGCCTAATAATTTCAGAACGTCTGATGCTGGTACTCTGTCTTTTGATATCAGAATGCTGACATGTTGACGAAGAAGACTCTTTCTATTAGAAGCCTTAGTGTGGTGGTGGTGGTAATGGTATCCAACTCTGCCCAGATAAAAATGATATGTTGCGATGGCAACAAGGCAGATTTTTCTGAGTTGATTGTAATGCCCAGATGATTGCAGAGTGGACTCCCTGGCCTGAATGAGTTGATGCCTGTTGGTGGCAGTAAGGAGCCAATCATCTAGGTATGGAAACACCTGGAATCCTATATGCCTCAGGTGAGCCGTGACCACTGCCATGCATTTGGTGAACACACTGGGGGCAGCAGTGAGACCAAAGGGCAGGGCTCGAAACTGGTAATGATTGGCTCCCAGCCGGAAGCGCAAGTGATCCCTGGATGGTCTGGCCATTTTTATGTGGTAGTACACATCCTTGAGATCTATCGTGCACATCCAATTGTCTTTCCCTAAGAATGGAAGTACAGACTGAAGCATGACCACCCGAAACTTCCCTTTCTTTACATATTAGTTCAGTCTGCTGAGCTCCAATATGGGTCTCCATTCCCCAATCTTCTTTGGAACCAAAAAGAATCTGGTCTGCTGGGACTGGTTGGATGACTCTTTCTTAGCAATGTTTGGACCTCTATTGTTGCCTGTTCCCTGCAACTGGGTGGAACGTCCGGGATTTTTCTTATGATTGGAGGGGGTGTGGTGAATGTGATGAAGTATCCTCTAGAAATGATACTTTGTACCCAGCTGTCTTTTGTTATTTTGAGCCAGGCGTCTGGACACAAAGATAAGTGACCCCAACTGCCTCCAGAGCAGGACAGTCGGGCCTCCTTTCAGGGAGCGCTGGTAGGGCTCCCCAGAGAAGTGATCTCTGTCACCCTGGTGTTGCGGACTCCCTCTGCCACGAGGGTGGCGTCTTTCATTATTGCCCCCTCCTCTGCCCCTGGAGGGGGGGGGTTCACAACATGTGTCTTGAAAGGCTCCTTGGGCTTTTCTGAACCACATTTTTCCTCATCTTTGACCTTTAGGGTAGGGGTGGAAAAACAGACGCCAATGGCAGGCAGAGTCTTTCTGTCCTGTTCATACCTGGTTAAGCTTTCCTTCACTTTAGGCCCAAAAAGGGACAAGCCATCAAAGGGAGTGTTCATGAAGGAAGACTTGAAAGGCTCAGTGAAGGAACACAAGCACATCCAGGAATGTCTCCTAATAGCAACTCCTGTACCCGCTGCCCTACTCATTCCATCAGCTGCATAACAGAGGAGGCGCATGGATGAGTTGGCAATAGAATTGAGGGTAGCAAGCTGGGCAGCAACTTTGTCGGAAGCTCCTGCAGCTACTGTACCCCGAAGAGGATCTCTTTGCAACCTAGTTAAATAGTTCAGTGAACGGACAGCAAAGGTCACTGAACTAAACATGCACTTCCCATATCTATCCATAATCCTGGAGTCTCTGTTAGGAGGATGGATAGACGAGGAAGTCTCAGACATTCCCTTTTTGGTGGCTGCCACCACCATCATGTCATCAACCGGAACACCTTTTGTTAAGAATGTTTTGTCGAGGGGGGCAGAAATGAATTTATTAGGCCTCCTAGGAACAGGCTCCATAGTATCTGGAGACTCCCACGCCCTTCAAAAGACCAGCTGCATCAGCTCATCGAAGGGCGGAGACATTCAAGAGGTGGAGGGCTGAGACCCGAAAACCTTCAGGAGAACAGACATCCTCAGTAGGGCTTTTGGACAGCCAGTTACCCCTCTGCCCAAGGATCTCAAGTATCTCAGTGAAGGAGATATCCTCAGAGGGGGACTGTGGGGAACCCTCGGACTCATCTAAGTCAGTTTCTGATGTTAGAGACTCCTGTAGGGAGTCTAGGTGTTTCCTCATGCACAATCTCTTCCTTGGAACTAAATCAGTGGGAGCTTCTGGTGAGGTCTCGGAAGAGCAGGGACCACCCAATGGGGCTTCCTGTGGCTCTGGGTCTCTACACTTGGTCAGGACGTGCGAGGCAGAAGCAGACACAGGCACTTTAGGGGAGGAAGAAGGCAGACCTGAGGTAGAGGATATCCTAGGAGACATGACTCTCCTCATGGCATCGAAAACGCCTCTGCTCCGATGCAAGGGAGCCGACGGATCCGAAGAAACCATCAACACCCCCAGCACCAGGACAGTGGGCTCCAAGCCCAAGGCAGGAGCAGAGCTCATCAGAGCTGAGGCCCCGAGAGGCAAAGTCAGAACCAAGTCGGTCCGACTGTCCTCCTTGGACCCGACCAGAGAGAGTGTTGGCTCCTAGAGTCCTTGATCAGCACCAAGGACAGAGTACATGAAGCCAAAGACAGACACTGGAGCAGACGTCGGCTCAGAGGGTTCCACTAACATCAGGTCTGCCTCCTCCGGCTCCGAAGGACCAGCATGGCTCGGAGGAGGAATAGTTAAGAGTCGGTGCAATGGACTTCAGCTCTGAAGCCATTTGGGTCAAAGCAGACAACATTTTTGCTAATGCTGGTGCCAATAACAGCTTCTGTACCACACAATTCACATATAGATCCGACAGGCTGACAGATGATTGAGAGGAGCGTACTGAAGGTGGTACCGACTGGTGAACTGGACTCTTCACCGCTTTGAACACCGGTTCCAAGACTGGGGAATGGCTTTGAAAAGTTAAGACTGTCGGCTCCGATGGCAGTGGAGCCGAAGTCTAAGACTTTTTTGATTTCTTGAGTCCAATGTCTTGGAAGACTTTGAGGACTTGCTGGATCCATCCTGGTCACTCAAAACTTCCTGGAACGAAGGCTTAAGCAACCCATCGATAAGTTTCCTCTTCCTTTCCTGCAGGACCCTTGAGAAGGAATGACAAATGGAACAACTGTCTTGCAAATGCAGAGCCCCAGGACAGTGAACACAATTAACGTGGCCGTCTGGAACGGACATCTTTTGAAGCCAGACTTAGGGTGCTTATCTTGGTCAGCCATATTAATGTCATAAAAAAAATTACTGTTACCACAAAAAAATTCAACAGTAATTATTCACAGAAGCCTGGAAAAATTGCAGGCTAAATCACACAATTGTAAATCTACACACAAGCCTTAAATAAAAGCAGGCTAAATCCCACACACACACACACACACACACACACACACACACACACACACACACACACACACACACACACACACACACACACTATAGCAAGTATAAATGTGACATCACACAAGCAGACTATGCAAAAGATGATAGCTGCTAAGAAACAACAACCTTATCTAAATAAACAAAGGTTTATTATAACTTCAACAGTAATGAGAACCAAGCCTCATCTAAAAATGCAGAAGGCTAGACAGACCACACAGCAAACGACTATAACTATCTAAGCTATAACTATCTGAGAAAATGTGACAAAGGTCACTGAATAACAGACTGCAAGCTGAAAAATAAACAATAACCTTATCTAATTAAGGTTTACTGTACTAAGCCTTATTTATAAAAAGCAGATGGCTGGACAGACCACACCAAGTAGAGAAAACTACTACTAAACCAGGCCTAAAAGAGATCAACTAGAAATTTATTAAGAACAGTAAATGGGAAGGGTAAACACACTGAAAAGCTATAAGAGCTTTATCAACAATCCTAACTATCTAACTATACTAAATAGCAAAACTTTTGAAGAAGATAGGATGAAAAAACAACTTAACTGGCCCAAGCTAAATCAGAACCTCCAATCTGTTGCAGCGGCAAACTAGATCTGGGGTAATTCCAGGTGCATCATGGGATAGAGACTTGACCACAAGCTATTTGAAGACCTTGAGCTTTGCAACTGGCTCCAAACCCATCAGTAAAGAATGAACAGCGCAATTGAACAACTTCACATTAAGATGTTCCAATTTACCCTGTTGAATGTTTTTTGCACATCTATACAGAGGATCACTGCTTGAGGACGAGCTGGATGCAATTCTTGTACTACCAATAGCATTTTTATTATATTGTCATAGGTTTGTCTGCACTTGATAAAACCACACTGGTCTTTGTCCATTTATATGGGGGAAGACATGTGCCTAATCTGTTGGCAAAGATTGCCATGACTATCTTATAATCTTGACAGAGAACCGATATTGGCCTGAAGGATGTCAGGTTTACTTGGTCTTTCCCCAGTTTTAATATAGTTTAAATTACTGCTTCTTTTGGGGGGGGGGGTAACTGCATCTGTAATGCCTCATTCAACAAGCCCAGCAGAGTAAGGTTCATGCTACTACCCCCTTTCAAGTAAAAGTCTTACCAAGGGTGTCAGTTCTTCAAGCAATATGGGCTCCATTAACCAATCTAGCAGAATCTGATCAAATTCTAGATATGTTATTGTGGCTAAACACTGTTTAATTACTATTCTATCCTTTCACTGACCAGTGGGTTATAATATTCATGAAAGGTCTTCATTGTATCTCTGGGATTTCCATTTATCTGATCCCCCTGCATTCTAACATTAAAGATCCATCTTTGAACTTTACTGTGATGCAGGCATATTGTGAGGGTATTGTGAGGGTCTTCTGTGGTTTGAAAGTCTCCTGGAAATTTTTCTTTAATTGTCTCATTGCAAAATAGCCTTTGTTTTTCTAAAATTTCTTCTAACTCACTCTGTGCCTCAGTTATATCTTCCCTTACGTTACTTGTAATAGACTCTCTTTCTCTTGTAAATCCCTCAACCTGTCTGACCAGATCTTTTAATCAAAATGGTCTCCCTTCGTTTTCTATCCAACATACATCTGGAACAACTTTTTCAAGTCTCCTTTTATATTATCCCATTCTCTATACAACAGACCAGTGAATTTTCCCCTTCTAGTGTATCATCTACTCTACTTTGCTAATGCTCAAAAAATCTCTTATAAGTTCATAGATTAGTACTAAGCTAACTGTCCTAGTCAGCTACCACACAAGAATCAAACACTGCTCCTTGTGTCTGCAAGATAAACACCTTAACCATTATGCCAACCTTCCGACCCGTATACTTCCAAGAAATGCCATTGTTTGCACTTAGGCCAATGAAGTTTTATGTAGACATTACAATAATGTGCATTACATGAGAACATTATAAATTTACAAAAGACCTGATAATGAAGTTTGCATAAACATTACAATAATGTGCATAACATGCAGTACAAAAGTTAGAATTTTTTTAATCAACAGAGAGAAATATGCAAATGAGATAGGACACTTGCAATACGTGGGGGTTAAAAGTGTGAGAGGTACTAAGGTGAGATTTACGTGGGATCATTGCAGTGCAGGTGCTGGCATTTAGAAGAAAAGTTTTAAGTTCAGATTTAATGAGATTTATGTTAGAAACTCTACCCCCCATAATCATTTTCTAGACCGGTCAGCTTGGTGAATGCTGCAAAATACTTCCACAAGCTTTTTATTCTTAAACTTCTTGGACCTCCTTGAAAATCATTATGGTTAGTTATAATGTTAAAGTCCTCCACCCACTGCAAAACCCACTTTTTAAAGGCAATTACTTGGTAGCAGATTTCTTTTAGATCCTGTACAGGGGTCATTTGGGGTCTGTAAAAAGAAGCCAGAGTGATTCTATTTGCTTCTGCTTTACCTTTCACTGCTGCAAACCTGCCTTGTTTATCTTTTAATGCATCAATAACTTGAAATTGAAAGTTCTTATCTATTAATACCAAAGTGCCCCTTTTCCTCCTCTCTGGAAATGAGGAGAATATTGCTGATTTGTACCCTGTTCCTTCTAGTTTTAGATGCTCAGTTATTCAAATGCATTTCTTACAGCAAGATCACGTGTGGAAGATTTTTTCAGCCAGGTGATAACCTTTTGCCTTTTAAATAGATTCCCCAAACCATTTACATTCCAAGATATCACTCACATACTCTTGTGTCAAGTACTATCCACTATTGTAATACATTTAAAATAAAAGCCTGCTGTATTATATACAATCACTGAGCGTGTTTGCTCTTCTTGTGCACAAGTTCCCCACAGGAACATGCCCCACTTCTTATTTACAGCATTACTGCTTCCCAAGTTGACTCCCAATTTAAACTAGAAAGGAATAAACAGCATTATGAATCAGGACATCTTTTTTTTTTGGAGACACTCACCTGTACCCTTGTGGTAGGAGTGTACAATATGACTATCTAATTTAAGGTTACTGGTTCAGGGCTCAGTTTGAGCTATTTCATTGGTGCAAGGCTCAGTTTGAGCTATTTCATTGGTTTCTTTGTATTAGCTGCTTGCTCTTGGCTTGCTCGTAGAGCACCACTGTGCAGACGTGGTAACTCTTGATGGTTATAGATGCAAAAGTGCCAGCAGATGTATTTAACCTTGAAGCGGCTGCTATCTAGCAGAGCAGTTCTTGAATAGCTCTCAGCTCAACTATTCACTGAACCACCCAGCAGGGATTTTACCTCTTACCCATCAGTATCAAGCCCTGCAGGTCCCCTCTTTTAAAGACCTCCTACTGTACACCCCATAAGTTAGTCACCTTAAAATAGCTCCCAGCCTGATACCCCCATCTTTTTCTCCTTATCTGCTGAGATACCAGGTGCAAACCCTGCATCATGGACTGTCAGTTTCCCTCGGTTTCTCCTGCCAGCCTGGTGGACATGGTTTTTATGAGGCAGTGTAGCAACTGCTTCATGTATTCTTGACAACTCTTTACTCCCAAATCACTCAAAGTACAATCTGTGAGACATTCTCCTACACTAAGGATCTGGAATCATTGCTCTCTCGTGCCCAGAACAGAACAGGTTGTCATCTCACACACCACAACTCCTATTCTCCTATTCGTAATATGCACACAAAACATAAGCCTTTATATGCAAGGGTAGTCTCCAGAAACCTACCTAAATACCAGAGACCCCCCAAAACACAAAACATACTACACCTAACCCAACACCCAAATCACCCAATACACATTAAAAACACTAGCACCTGTGTCTTACTTAAGCTCTTAAGGCAATGCACAACTATTCCAAATGTTTTAGTTATAGGTTAATCTTCAGTGAGACATACAGATGCCCCACTGACCAGGTTGAACAAGGAGAAGGTTATGGTCAGCTGCCTAACTGGTACAAGGATTCACCAGATCACACATGCACTCAAGCCTCTCAACAAGTACCGTTACAATCACAGTTCATGTTAATATGAACGACTTGAGACGTACTTCTCTGAACTATATGAAGAGACACATAATTGAGCTCTGTGACTATATGTCTCAGGCGGATAGGCCCTTAGCTTTGAGCAGCATTTTACTCTCGCCTAGGAAGAAACCACAATATAAACAGAAAATGATTGAATTCAATAATTGGTTTAATTTCTGTTGTCATTCTAAAGGGATCCAGTTCCTGTCAGCCTGGGATGACATAGTGGATAGACCATGCTACTTTGCCAGAGATGATCTTCACCTGGCACCTCTATGCTTTCAGTTACTGGCTAAGGCACTTGCCTCCTCATAATGTCTTTTTAGGCAAGGTCACAAAAAAATTCCCTATGTGAACAAACACAAAGAAACTAAGGGTCATGCTGCTAAACGCTAGGAGTTCAGATCAGAAACTGCACTCTCTGGAAGCACTCCTCCCCCTGGAAGACGCTGATGTCTGTGCAGTCACAGAAACCTGACTCAAGGCAGCAGAAAGTGCCCCTGTCTTGCAAGGCTACAATCCATTCCACACTTCCAGACCGCAGACTGAAGGTGTGAGAAACAACGGCTGTGGAGTATCTACCTTCATTAAAGATAATTACACCTCTAGACTGGTTAGAAAAGAAAATTCTATGGAGCTACTCCAAATCCAAATTACCTTGGGTAGGATCCCCCATCAGGTCATTGTCAGTTACAGGTCCCCTTCCAAGAACCAAGATGCCCATACAGCTTATTTAGACCTACTTGGGACAATTAAGGTACAACCCAACACCCTAGTCACGGGTGACATCAACTGTCCTTCCATTAATTGGGAAACTTACATGAGCCCAAACTCACACACACAAAAATTGTCAACTCAAACGCCTCTGGAACAAATTCTGCACCACCCCACAAGGAGCACCAATATTTTAGACCTGGTCTTCACCAGAGTGACCAGTGAAATGCCTCAAGTATAGGGCTCGCACTGGTTAAATTCAACCATAAATCAGTCACTTTGTGAAGTATAGCACCAGAACTCCCCAAAGGAGAAGTCAAGCTAAAAAAAATTCACCAAAGCTAACTATACCCTCCTAAAGGAAGGTAAATCAACTTCCAAGCTCCAATTTCCACAGATGTCATTGATGATTATACTAAGGTATACTAAGGTATACAATGATGCCCTGTATAATCATCTACACAAATGTATAGACACAGCCATGTCGGATATGATTAAAGCAAGATCCTAAAGAAAACCAAACCTTCATGGTGGACATCTAGCTTAATAAATTATACAATAAGAGAAAGAAGCTGCTACTGTCTAAAAATACAAAAGTGGGATGCCAGAACTGGAAGACCACCCACACCCTTCTCAGCCTAAACAAGCAAGTAAGACAACTCGTAAACTCTTCAAAGAGCAACTATAAAAATGTAGAAACCATAGCCAAGGACAACCATAAGGCTTTCTTCAGCTACATCCGCAACCTAAAAGGTAGGACTCAGATGAGTGCTTAACTAATTTTGGATGACATCACACACACACACACACTGACCCTGTGGAAATTGCAAACCTACTAGCAGACAGGTTTGGCAAAAATTTCACTCCCTTATCCCCCCAAGCATACCACAAAACCATGTCTTCATCATCTCTTCCTCCCTACATCTCAAAACAGCAAGTCATCAATGCTCTCTCCAAGGCTAAGAATACAGCCTCCATGGACCAGATGGCATTCCGGACTGCATTCTTAATGCTCTAAAACAAGAGCTAGGTACTCCATTAGGCACTCTTTTAAACCACAGCCCGAGCACTGGCTTTGTCCCTACTGAATGGAAAACAATGACAATTATCCTCCTCCACAAGGGCAGCTTGGCAACAGACTCTGGTAACTATAGACCAACACGTTTAACTAGTCTCAAATGTATGGTAATGGAACGAATCATCATGGACCTCCAGGGCAGGTCATACTGCTAAACCTGGTGGACTTATTTGAGAATGTGACCAGAACCATAGATGACGGCAAAGCCATGCACACAGCCTATCCTGACTTGGCCAAGGCCTTCAGCACTCTCTCTCATTCGGGCATCACTGACTAACCCAGTTGAATATCAACCCCAAGTTGTCAGGTGGGTTGCAAACTGGCTCACAGATCGACAACACTCAGGAGAAAGGCATTCTATGTCACTCACCTGATTAGCAAAGGCATCACCTCAAGAGCAAAAGAGGTGATAACTGCCCTGTACTCATCCCTCATCAGACCTACTATTGAATATAATACTTCCTTTGGTATGTACCATGCCAGACACCTGCAGCAACTTAACAGACCAGAGATTTCTAACTAAGAAAATTCATGGTCTCCAGCATAAGTCTTATATGGACAGACTGAAGTCACTGTTACTGTACTCAGTAGCATATGGACTACTTACAGGCAACTTATGTCTGGTTTACAAGGCTATCTCGGACCCAAATCTAATGGAAATGCTGCACATCCATAAGTCAGATGAGACTAGACTCACCCATTCCAGGGACGTCAATCTAGCCTGCAACATAAACAGGACCTGCTGGAGAGACAGATGCATCTCTCAGAGGTTGCCACTCCTCTGGAATAGGCTTCCAATCCATATCAAGCAGAGCACCTCCATGACCCTATTTAAATGCAACCTGGAAGACTGGATGGGAAAGCATAAATTTTTGCTGGGGATTGCCCTGGCTTCTCTCCTGGACATGGGTAGACCTTGCTAGAAAAACCTTGGGCATAGATGATATCTCTCATCTAGTACTATATTGAGATTTAATGGCTAAGCTTGTAAAGACCCTTAGGTCAATAGCCTAGTAACATCATATGAACCTACTATCAAAGCTAAGCATGAGCCAAGGCCAATCAGAAAAGAAACCGAACATTTAAGTGGTAAAAAACTATTTACATTACTTACAGTAACAGATCAGCTTCCACGATGGACTGAAACATCAAAACTACGATGTTCAGGTGAAAAGTTCTACTCCTCACAGCAAAACCCCTCTCACCTGACTCTCACTTTCATATTTTCTCCCACACAACACAGAAACTGAAATAGTATCCCATGCTAAACTATTCAGTATTACACTGACAAAGTTACATTTGACACCATATCTGTAATGCCATTAAAAAATCCACTGCAAATTAGGAGCCCTATACAGGCAAACATTTCATGGACAGCACCACCAAAAAAAGCTGTCGTCAACACTTACTTGCTCCCCTCCCTATTATACTGTGCCCCTATTTTTACTAACCTGCAGTCACCTCTACAAAATAAGCTCCAGTCCTGCTACTATAAAATTGCAAAATTTGCCACAGGTAGCTCATACCGCTCATGTCACTGACAAGCCTTAAAAGAATAAAACTGGCTACAATTTCCACATCACCTTAACCTCCACAACTGTCCATAGCACATAAAATTTTCTACAATCCAAACAACTGCCCTGCCCTTAAGAACATTTTAATACCCTATAGCCTCACCAGAACCCCCTAGCTCTGAAAATAAACAACTCATAACTGTCATTGTACCAGACAAAAGATCTGGGCACTGCCTTTACTCCTACACTGTCGCTAAACTATGGAACTCACTTCCAACCAAAATAAACACCATTAGCTACTTCAACAAATTTAAACTCACCATAAAGAGCTACCGACTAAATACTAAAATCTGCCCCTGCGGCTATTCAAACACATAAAAACATTCTACTCTCCCTGAGCTTTCAACTAATGTACCCCAATCTTTACCCATCAAAAGCAATACGAATCTCCTTTTAATCAAGTTTTTTACATAACTCAGTTCTTCCTACAAATCTCACTAACCTTAACTGTCATTCTAATCCCTCGCCACTCTAAAACCCCCCACTAGTGCTTTTCTTTATTTTTTTAATTCTAACCGTGGTGGTGGTGCTGCGGTAGCGTTGTCGCCTCACAATAAGAAGTTGTCCTGTTCGATTCTCAGCTAAAGCGTCTTCTGTGTGGAAACATGCGTGAATGGGCGTATCTTCGTTGAAGGTTGTACGTCAGGGCTGGCAACTCGGTACATACAAATCTACTCCCAATCATTAGGGGACCGGAGTTCCACTGTGGCGACCCCTAACCCTAAAAGCCGAAAGATACAACAACAATCTAAAATTACCCCTCTAGTGATCTTTCTCTTTCCTTTCTTAACTTACTTTTCCTTTCTTCACTTTCAACCAATTTTCCATATGTACAGAAAAATGCAAATATATATATATATATATATATATATATATATATATATATATATATATATACACATACACACACACACACACACACACACACACACACACACACACACACCTGCTACATTACTCTCACTTTTATATTGTAACATTTTAATAGGATTCTCAATTTGTCATATTGCACTAAATTGCACCGTAATTGCTTTTTCCCCCTTTAATTTCTGTAAATTCTTGTAAAATACTGTGAATCATAAAGTGTTTGTGGAGCTTTTCTCCCCTGGCTCTGCTGAAAATGGGTTTCTGACCCAGTTGGACTTTCCTGGTCAACAAATGTCAATAAAAATAAATAAAAAGGTATATCATGGGATATCACCCATAGAAACATGGGTTCCTCTAGAATATATCAGATCAGGGGGTTGTTAAGGCTTGCACTCCAAGTACCCAAATTAGGCGAATAAAACTGCAGATGTTGCTGTACTTAGTAATGTAACAGTGTCACCTTTTATTGCCATTAACCCCAGTCATTTATTCACAGTCTTATTTAAATGGCTGAAGACTGGATGGTGTAGAGAGTTTTCCCTATCCAAGTGTTCAGGCACTGCCCTAAAGTTGCCTCATCCTGTCGATGCTCAGTTGCCCCTTGGTTTTTCTACTCCTACACTTCCTCCCCTCAACGCCTCCAATGCTTTTGTAGGGTCAGCATACGTTTTAGCTTCTGCTGAGAAGAACATTCTTAAATAGGAAGGATACAGCAACTAGAATTTTAACTTCCTAGCCAACTGCAGGACTGACAAATCTGCTCAGTTTCTTGCGAGTCTCTGCTCTGTAATCTTGGTCAACAAAGATTACAATGCATCCTTACATCAAATTTTAACCTGGCTGCCAAAGCTTGCTTAAAATTTGTTCTTTTAAACTGTATGTGATAAAGCAGACTATCATTTGTCTGGGCTTCTTTGCATTTTCCAAACACACAAGGGAATTCAATCTGTGATCCGGCACTACCAAGATTTGTTGTGATGGCAAACCAGTCCATTTAGCCAGAACTGATGTCATAAAGACATGGGGCTCTCTTCCTTCTTTCTTCTCAAATACACCAGATAAGCTTAGGTTCTTTCCATATGCCCCATTCTCAAAATCCAAGTCTCATTTCTAGTAATTCCACACTGATCCGATTGTCTTGTAACATAAGTGTTAAGCTGTTTAATGTCCTTTTGAATCCCCTGCGTCATTGACCGAATGTGATTACAAAGCTTCCACCACCTCACCAAAAGGTTTCTCTGACCTGCTTACATACTTTTCTAACCTGGCATCTATCGCTGTAAGTTTGTCTAAGATTTACCATAACAGCGTTTCAGTGGGCATACACTACGCAGTTAGGGACCATAAGGGATCTTCCATCTCATCTCACCAGTTTTGTTCAGCTGGTTGCAGTATAATCTTCACATGTGCCTCTTAACAGGAGGTTCACAGGTATATACAAGGCTAATAGCTACCAGGGTCTTTTATAAGCCTAGCCGTGCAATCCAACCTAACTGTGCCCCCCCCATCCCCACGTATTATGGACATTTATTAGGAGGGGGTACGTTAGGGAGTTTTTAGAGGTTATGTGGGGGGTATGTTAAACAGAGGTAGATAGTAATGCATAAACTATCAGATACATGGGGGCAAGACCCAGGGTGAATTTCAGATTTTAAATAGGGTTACAAATGAACTCTGCTTCATATGGATAAGAAGCCTGTTCCAGAGCATGGGGACTATCAGTGATAAACAAGACATTTTGGCAAGACAGATATGTATGTCATAAGCAAAATTTAAATCCTAGGATTTAGTGGTTTTGATGCTGTTCATTTTGCAGGTGTGAAAAAGGTTCATGAAGGATGGAATAGACGATGCCCTGTATGCCAGGCATAGATCTCCTCTCAGCAACCTGTAGGAGCCAGATTACAGAGATAGGGCTTTCAGGTGATGCATGCAAGACCATGTATTTATACCCTGGATTCTTCTAGTAAGGAACCTTTTTCCAGTTTTTACATATGTCTGGTCAGGTACATGATGAAGGGGGCATTATACTCCAAGATGGGTCTAATAAGGGCCGAAAAAAGTGGCACTGACTTTCTTGGACCTGGATGCCATGCCCTTACTTATAAGGTACGCGACATAGCAATTTTCTTACTACCTTGGCCAGATTACTTTCAAGATTTGTGCCCAGATCTCCGATTACTGGGACAACTTTTAGGGGTGCCTTATCAAAAGATTAATTAGCCTGGGTGACAATTTTCCCAAAAGGCACTATAGTGCATTTCTTGGTATTGAGTTTTAATTCATGACTTTGCCACCAGTCATCTGTCTGCGGCAGATCTTGTAAGAGGTTTGTGTCACATGGAAGTTATATAACAGCTCCTAATTTGCAGTCATCTGTAAACTTGGTCAGCCAAAGGCTCTTGATATTAGCCTTTACCTCCAAGAAGTAGATGCCAAATAGGAGTAGTCCCCATCACACAGCCCTAGGTACCCCACTGGTGACCAGTCTCTTAGTGGAGGTGGTATCACCAAATCTGACTTCCTGGGTCCTGTTTGCGAGCCAGCTGGTATTCTAGCGAGTTATGTAGTGTTTTATACTCAGTTTGATGAGTTTGGGTATTGTACTGAACACAATATCAACGTCCAGGTAGGCGGTATGCATCATTTACACCTCATCCACTGCCTTAGTGACCTTCTCAAAGATGCCCATCAAATTTACCTTCGCTTAAACCAAAACTGGGTCAGGTCCAGTGTCTGAAGACTGCCCATATCTTTGTTGATCAGTACCATTATAATTCTTTCCATGTCTTTGCATATTAAGACTAGTCAGACCAACAGATATGGAGTTTCCAGGGTTGGTTGATGGTCCACCCTTGTGAAGTGGGATAACTGTTGCAGTCCTCCATTCTTGTGGTATACAAAGCCCGTTTTGAAGCTACAGTTGAAGTTGTTCTAGTTTTGAAGACACCAAGAATATGCAGGGCCAATGCTCAGATATTCTGGAATGATTTACAAGTAAAATATCTCTACAAATTGTTTTTCTTTTTGAACTTGGACAGCAAAGTTCCTCCACGTGTTTACACTGCCACCATAACCGGAAGTCCTCCAATTTGCATAGTTTTTACAATTTATGCCCCTGAGTTTTTAGTGAGAAAGCAGTGAGCTCATTCCAGTTGGGGCAAATATTTGAAGAGGTAGATACTGAAAGGGGCATTACACTAAATGATTGATTTAATGAGCGCCGAGTACACTGGAACAATTACATCCCTGGACCTTGAACCAATACCTTTAGATACAAGCTATACAATGAGAAAGGACTTCCTCACAAGAGTGGATATGTGGTGAGTTCATCAACACAGGTTTGTGAAGGAAGACATGCAAGAGAAGGAAAAACCTTTAATGAATATTCTATTTTGAAGTTCGTTTTATTTCTAGATGGAATCTTATGGTTTTAGTCTGCTTTTGTAGATTTATTTCCTGCCAACATGAAAAGTGTCATCACGGCTAGTTTGTAATTTGGAACTTGTGCCTCGTATGGAAAGGTACAGAAAAAGTCAGGAGCTCTTTAGGTATAAAAACAATGCTAAGGTGTTCATTTTTAATTGGTCAGTGGTTGTGGTTTAATATTTACTTTTTTTATAGTTGCTTTGAGATGACATTACAAAAGAATGACTTTTTTGTATTCAGGGAGGAAAGACCTTGATTGCTTTGTTTCTCACATATATAAAGTGCTCTCTGCAATAAATAAGACTATTCTTCTCTTCTGAATTTTGCTGTCTGAAGTTATTTTAGGCATCTTAACAGTTGCAGGCAGTGAAATCTCAGACTAGTCTAACCTTTTGTGGACTGCCTGCAGCAGAAATTGCCACTGGGCTCACATGTGACATGTTTTCTGTCAAGCAAATTCCTGTTATGTCAATGCATAGTTATTTCTTTCACCTTCAGCAGAGTCTGGAGTCTCTACAGCTAAACTTTATTAAAAACCACCACATTAGATACAGTTGTATGAGAGTGGGTTAAATTATATGAAAGCAGGGAAATTGAATGAGAGTAGCAATTAATCATTTAAATAAGATAAAAAGCTATTTGTCTGAATGAGTGGGTTTTAATCAAAAAGAAAAATAATTAGGAACAAAGAGAATTACTTACTAGCACGAGAGTGGGGTTATAATCATAGTTGCATACCTATCCACTCTGGTATTTGGATGGATAATACTACTGTATCTGGAGAATAAAATGGGTGCCAATATAAAAGTGTTTTAAAAAAGCCTGAGTTTGGGACTCTCAGGCATATGTCTAATAAATATGGCCGAGGCTGCTGTAACTATTTGGTCAAATGGACCAAGCTCACTAAAAAACAATAGCACACTGTAGTTCTTAGAGAGAGAAAAACTTTTGATAAGAAAATTCTAGAAACTCTTATAAACTGAAAGAAAAAGGGAGCAGAGTGCTTGTCTCTTGTTGGTTATCTTTTAAAGACTAGCAAGAAAAATACAAAAATAATGAAACGGAAAAACTGTAGTTAGAAGTTTAAAATACAATTTAGCTAGACTGAAAAACACAGCTGCATGCAGCTAATAAAACAGTAAATACATTACAAAAATGCAAAGAAAAAACCCTGTACCTGGGTTCTATAAGCCTTACAACAGTTAGAAAAATGAATAGTTAATGAACCAGATTCTTCAGAATATGACTGATCTCGGATACTGTCTGCACCCCCCTCCATCATACAATCAACCTGCTTCTTATGAAGCAGACAGCCCTCAATTACTGAGAGGGTGGGTGGTGGTGCAAACTGCTGATCCATCTACTACTTCCTCGGATGCATCCCAAGTGCATCCCAAGTTACTTCCAGCACTTCAACCCATTCCTATGGATCAGTATATAAAACAAAGTTTAGACGAGAATAATGGACTCCTGCTATGACACTTTCAGATCAAATGCTAGTGGGAATAACCAGCAAAAGGTAAGTTACATTTTATTTATTTATTTTTTATTTATTTTACATTTGTTAACCGGGCTAATCTAACTGGATATATTTCCATTTTCAGTAGAGGCCCGGGGAGAAAAGCTCCGGCAATTATAGAACTAAAAATTAAAAATTTAAAGATTTAAAAATTAGAAATTAACAGAAAAGATTAAAATAAAAGTACAACAAGAAATACTACCTAGAAATAAAAAGTATGCTGTACAACAAGTAATAATATGATAGAATAGGAAGTTACTCTAATAAGTTTAATACTTATACTAGAGAAAGTTTGTTGGCATATTAATTTGGGAGTATCAGTTAGTCTATCTTACAAGGAATTGGCATGTAACGATGCATTAAGAGTGTTAGTAATTTAAGTGAGAATAGGAGGAATTAGTAGAAAAGGGAGCTATAATTAGTAAAAGGAAATGGTTAGTCAGGGTTGCTGCAGGGGCATAACCAGTATGTTTGAAGGTATGTTTAAAGAGAGGCAAGGAAGAAAGTAATGTTAGTTCATCGGGAAGTAGGTTCCAGTAGTGGTCCAGTAGAGCATCAAAAACATAAGACACATTGGTAATACAAAACACATAGGAAAATTAAAACAAAATCTGAAAATCATACAGATAGTTGCACAGTTTTCAATAAATTATTGATGAAGAATTATCTGTGGAATCCCCCTTCTAAACAAAGTACAGAGGCAGTGTCAGATTCTGATTCTTCCACAGACACCAAAATCCCTAGCACTTAAATGTACCCGCTGAAATCTGCAGCCACTCTGGGACAGTGCTGAACCTACCATAATGGTAGTTACGCTAGACTGCAGTACATTTCGAAACCATATGCCAAAATATTAGAAGGATACGTACAGCTACAAAACCCTAATATTGAAGATTTAAGAGTGGTTCTGAAAGCCTTGACACCCCCCCCCCCGATATTTTTAGGAAAATACTGAGTCAGCCATGGGTGTTAATATTCTAAAACATATAGATGATGGATTTCTTACGACTAGGGATAATTTACTGAAAGCCATTACTACAGAATGCCCCCCCACACCTAGTTTGGCAAGAATCAAAGCAACTGTACAAGAAAGAAAATGAAGCCACTGATGCGTATTACATATTAGATGAGTTTGAAGCCTTTTCTGGACACCCAAAACCTATAGAAGCAGTGGCAGCCAGCTGATTGTCAGCAACCTTTGTGGAAGACTTGCTACCACCAGTCCAGGAACAGATTAAAAAGGGCAGCTTAAACTGGCTAAGTTTAAGCATTCATGAAACTGATGAACAACAAAAGTTAGTAGATATTCAGCTCAAACAGTTTAATAGTGATTCATGGGGATGGAAAAGGCAGAGGAGAAATCACAGAGAAGGAGGTAGATTTAGATTTATTTCCTGCCACAAGGCCTGGAACAATATCTACAAAATGTCTACCCTTCTACACCACAAGCCCAAAGGCGTGAACACTGCCTTAAATCACTGCTTTAATTGTGGATAACCTGGATACTGGCGTAATGAATACCCACCTTGTAAATAAATACGTCTTTTCAATAGACAAATTCACCAAATGCCCAAGCACCACAGCAAGCAGAAAGGCACTATCTGATCTGAAGTACTGTTTGCCAACAACCAGAGGGGCAACAAGATCATTAGGATAGCCATGGACATGAACCACAGCTGAACCACAACAATTTCCTTTGGTGTTAGTTGACCAAAGTCCCTTTGTTAATTTTACAGTAACTTCTCTTACTTTCCTTGTTGACACAGGAGCAATTAGATCCATGACTACTTCAGCAAATGCTGAAAACTTTCCACTATCCACCAAACGGTTCAAGGGGTAGAAGTGTCTGGAATTCCTCTGGATTACTCAGAGACTAAGCCTATTCCTATTCAAATTGGTCCACTGAAAGAAATATGTGCCTTTATTGTAAGAAAAACCTCCTTGTCAAACCTGAGTAGATATTTATTATACAAGCTCTGATGTACTGTTTATTGTACTTCAAATACAGTTTTCCTTTATATTCTGAATGTGCCCTCTCCCTTGAGTTTGTACTCAACTGATGTCTTTGCAATGAAGATGCCCTTTCTGCTGTGCTGACATCAGAACATGTTGCAGATATTGCTGATCTAGAGGAAGGATTAACATCTCTGGACTCCTCATGAAAAATGAGGCAAGACCAAGTTGCTGAAGCTGTAAAAGTAGTTTTAAAACCTTATGAGCTCCTAACTATGGTAGTCCAGTATCCTTTGTTGAATGAGGCAGAGAAAGGAATCAAACTTGTCATTTCTGCATTACTCCAACAAGGAATAATTGTCCCGACTTGAAGAACATGCAATACACCTATATTACCAGTTAAGAAACCAGTAAAGAGTCTTATAAATTTGTACAAGAGTTATGAGCAGTAATGCAGTAGCAGCAGTACTGACTTTTCCTGTAGTCCTTAACTCTGCCACAATATTAAGTTCTATCCCATCAACCACTATTACTTTCTCAGGAATATTTATTTCTTCTACTTACTTTCATTTCTAGTCCTATATACCAACACAGTCAGTATTGGTTTGCATTCACATACAGAGGACAGCAATATACACAGACTAGATTACCACAAGGATACATAGAATCACCTACTCTTTTCTCCAGGGAGATGGAAAAAAAACAGTTGAACAAAAATCAAAACAAGACTGCTCTTGGATTCCCAGACTAATATTTTTCATATAAAAAAGGGACCCTCTTGTCAACAGAAAGATTACCAAAGAGCAATATTTCTCCCCAGGCCTCAGCTGAAAATAGGCTTTTGGCCCAGTCGGACTTTCCCAGTAAACAAATATAAATAAATAAATATTTTGTTATGAAAGGAATAAAGTGGCATTACGATTATTAGCACAACAGAAACATGATGGTTTTATACTTATTGCTTGTTTTAGTACAAATCTTTATCATGTAGCAGCAGTCCTCCCCCACTGCATTAGTGCAGTGGCTGTGATGGCGGGCTTGGTAGAAATGGCAACTGCTCTTATTCTTGGACACGACGTGGCAGTTAACCGTTCTGTAGAAGCATTGTTCTTGATTACTAAAGAGCAATATTTATCTGCTGCACGATTGTTTACATATGAATTGTAATGTTTTATAGATCATTAGATGACCACCTCTTAACCCTGCCTCCAATTCCTACAGCAGATGGAGAACCTCATGACTGTGTTTTTGTAGTTAATGTGCCATCTCCTAGGTACGATTTGAAAGATGTTCCATTACCAAACCAGAGTTACTTCATTTTATTGATGGATCCTGTATTCAAAGACAAGATAGTACTTTAGTAGCACCCTTTACTATGTGTATTAGACACAATTTTGTTGATGGGACAGTTAAATGGAAATAGGCTCAAATCACTGATCGTGTAGCTATTACTGAAACATAGCTAACAAAGGACAAAATGGTGACAATTTATTACTTCATGTCATTATGTGTTCATGATTTTGGGACACTTTGGAGAGAAAGAGGGTATTTAACATCAGCAGGAACAGTCATTAAAATGCTGTTTTTGTTCATGAACTATTGAATAAGTACTGCCATGGGAACTGGCAGTGGTAAACTACAGAGCAAGAGCACATACGCATGAAGATTTTGCAGATAAGGCAATGCAGCTTTTCTAGCCACCATATCAGTCTTCATTTTTGCAGCAGCTTCACAAAATTAACACACGTTTCATTTCTGGAATTATCTTTGCAAGAGCAGGCAAGGGCTCTGAAAGGGAGAGATGGATCCATGACGATTGCAGTCATTCTATGGACCTGGCACCACCCAGATGTGTGGCTGGTAGCTCCACACAACAGTTTAACTCATTTGGTTAAAGCTTACAATTTACCTTTTCATTTGTGGAAAAATGCAACAAAAGACATTTTGAATGACTGGTATGCCTCTCACATGTCAAAAGTCACAAAGCATTTTGCATATAAATATACTATTTCCTTGGAATATAATGCATCAAAATATGTTACAGTACCCACACAGTCTTTGAAAAAACCATGGGGACCATTTTCTTGTGTTCAGTGGGATTTTATTGAGCTCCCACAGGCAAAAAAAAAAAATTTTAATATATTTTATTAATTGTTGATATTTTAATGGATGGGTAGAAGCTGATCACTGTGTAAAAAAATATGCAATTACTGGAGCAAAGAAACTGCGTTCTGAGCTGATACCCAGATTTGGTGTACCTCGCTGTGTACAATTAGATCAAAGAATACATTTCACAAGTCAAGTGATACAACAAATCAGTAAGACATTGAACATAATGCAAAACCATCACCCACACAGACCACAAAATACAGGGATTGTACAGACTGTAAAGTAAAACTTGCAAAGTTATTTGAGGAAACTAGTCTTAGATGGCCAAAGGCTTTAGTTTAGTATACCAAGTGCATATTGAAGTACTAGGAATTTTTCTCCTCATGAAATTCTCAGAGAAACACATGGGAATGCCTGCCACACCCCTACCTGTAAATTTATAGTTACAAAATGTGGATGAATCAGTTTTTTCCCCTTCTATTGTGTCTCCTGTTTTGCATAACTAAAATTAGCATGTTTTGCAGGTGCAACAGCAACTTACTATAATTGACCATCATGACTTTCAACCAAGCAACACTGCTTTCATCCGACTGTTTACCAGAAGACACACCTCGTCTCCAACATGGAAAGAACCCTTCTTGGTTTTGCTTACCACTGCCATCAGATGTGAAAGACTGCCCACCTGGATCCATGTGTCACATGTCAAGAAGACCCACCCCTCGAAGAGTGCCAATGAGATGTCATCAATGTCACTCCTTTTGAGACTACAGAGTCAACTGCAAATTGCACCAGACGAAATACCAGGGGAAATCAATGTATCCTGAAATGAAGTTTGAAACACCACCATTATGCCTCTGTCTGAAAGTCAAATCCAGTGATTCAACATCATCATCCTGGTCCGAGATAAAACTTGGCAATTCTTCATCATCATCATCCTGGGCAGAGATAAAACTTGGCAATTCTTCAACATCATCATCCTGGGCAGAGATAAAACTTGGCAATTCTTCAACATCAACGGTACTTTCATTGGCTTCACAACTGCAAGTGAATGATAATGACTCAGCAACTCACATTCTATGGAGAATGATGGCTCATCAGCACAAGGATAGGACAGTGAATCATGTGACCAAGCATCACAAACAGAAACTTATTAAAATAAGTGCGCGTTTGGAAATCGATTTATATGGACTGCAATTTCTTGAAAACCCCCTTCAGTTCCAACCTGCTCGATATTCGTATGGACCCATCATTGGAACAGTAGTTGTGATTTTATCATTTTGCTGCATTTCTTTTGGTCTTCTGGAGCCATTGGAATTGTAAATACTGAACAATTTATTATCAGAGATAAGTGAGTTACAAAAATTCAAGGCAGATGTTTGGTTAGGACTGAACAAAGAACCCCATTTTGGTATCCTAAATGTAATGATTTCTCTGCTACCTTATATGATTTTGCAAAAACATTTAAAGGTCACAAACTGCTGGGTGTGTGCACATGCATCTACTGCACACAATTAAGGTATTCCATTAATCCCCATACCAGCAACTGATGGGGAAGATGGACCAGCATTTTGTACCAACTGAACAAAGAACCCCATTTTGGTATCCTAAATGTAATGCTTTCTCTGCTACCTTATATGCTTTTGCAAAAACATTTAAAGGTCACGAACTGCTGGGTGTGTGCACATGCATCTACTGCACACAATTAAGGTATTCCATTAATCCCCATACCAGCGACTGATAGGTTCATAGGTTCATAGGTTCATACTAGGCTATCTGCCCAAGGGCATTTATAAGCCTAGCCCATAGTTATGTGGCTTTCGCCACCCCTTTAGTTTGAATAAAAACTATGCCTATCATTTTTCTGTGCCTCTGTCAAGCAGTGACACTGAAGTAATCCCTGGGGTATATCTGCGATCTCCCATCCATTGGTCAAGATTCCTCTTGAACAAGGCCAGCGAGGTGCTCTGCCTCACATGTACCGGGATTTTGTTCCACAGCATAGGGAGTCTCTGGGTGATGAATCTGTCCCTCCAGCACGTTCTATTTATAACCGTGTCAAGGTTTAAGTCTCCGCCCTTGTGGTTCTGAGGGATCTAGATTTTTGAGGTGAAGCATATTCATCAAATCTGGGTTTGACATGGCCTTATATGTCAGGCACAGGTCACCTCTGAGCAAGCGGTATGAGACTGAATAAAGCTGGAGTTCTTTCAGTCGGGCAGCATAAGACATATTTTTGAGACCCTTTATCCTTTTGGTGAGGAACTTTGGGGCCTTTCAAGCTGCATCAGGTGTCTGGTCAGATACATTCGAACGGGCATTGTACTCAATCATAGGTCTAATGAGTGATGAGTACAGGGGGACGATGACCTCCCTTGATCTAGATGTGAATCCGTTCATGATCAGGTGGGCGATATAGAAGGTTTTCCTAACTACTTTAGCAACATGAGTGTCAAACGAAAGACTACTGTCAACTTGGGTCCCCAGATCCCTGATGACTTTTTCTGTGCTCAGTGGATTGTCACCTATATGGTAGCTAGGGGTAACCTTGTTTTTCCCGAAGGGTATGACTATGCATTTTTGGCGTTTAACTTCAGGCCATGGCTCTGGCACCAGTTATCCGCTTCTGTGAGGCCCTTCTGGAGGATATCTGTGTCAGATGTGTTTTCGACTATGGCGCCCAGTTTGCAGTCATCTGCAAACTTTGTCAGCCATAACCCTCCTGTGTTTGCTTGTACTTCAGAAAAGTAGATCGCGAACAAGAGTGGACCCAGGACTGAGCCCTGTGGGACACCACTTGTGACAGGCTTTGAGTCTGACATGGCTCCAGCAACTCTGACCCTGTGGGTTCTGTCGCTTAGCCAGTTTGCAACCCATCTTGTGATGTATGGGTTTACATTCAAGCTGATGAGTTTTTCGATGATACCTGAGTGGGGTATTGTGTCGAAGGCCTTTGCCAGGTCGAGGTAGGCTGTATGGACTGCCTTTCCCTCATCAATGGCCTTGGTGACTGTCTCGAAAAAGTCAACCAAGTTTAAGAGGCAGGATCTGCCTTTGGGGGAAGATGGACCAGCATTTTGTACCATTTTCTTAACTAGAAACCAGGAAGACAAACATAATTCTACCCCATTTTCAGTAGTTCTACTTCGGTTATCAATGACTGTCAAAGGACATATTTGTTACAGTAAAAATGGAACACTTGTCGAATGGAGTACTTGCAGTTTTGCTTGAAAAATATATAAAAGGTTGGAGGGTTAGGTATGGCAGCATTGCCTGAATTCTATTACATTTTTAGAGATCAATTATATCTCCGATTATCAACTGACTGGTCAGACTGTTATATAGGCCATGTCATCCCATCTACATGGCATAGAGACTTTACTTAGTGGAAGGAATTGTAATGCTGGCTGCAGGAAGTAGGTGCAAGACACTTCAAATCCAATTTGGAAAATAGATGCTTCTTGGGTCTATAATCATGTGGTTAAAAAACATTTAAAGGACAAGCACACATGGATCTTGGTGATGGTTATTTTTGAAGCAGGAATTATACCCATTATGGAGCAGTAAAATCAACATGGGAAATACTAAGCAATTCTACTTTTGAAACAATAAATCAGATTATAGTTTAAATGACTGCCATGTGCAGTGTGGTGCTACAGAGCAGAATGGCATGACTTCAACCTTGCTTCTGGGTGAAGTCACACTCATCAAAATGGAGTGATGCTCATTTATTCAAAATAATGCAGGTGCAATTCATCGCCTAGAAATCATACAGAAAGTCACATGAGTGTCTTATGCTAAAAAAGCAGACATTTGTCAGTGGACATGGTTAACCAACTTGTTTTCTGGATGGGGAAGTTAACATTTTTTATAGGTTCATATGTTCATAAGAGATTACCAGGCTACTTATTTTCAATCCTTAAAAGGATAGAGGATGGCTTAGCTTTGTGCCTATAGTATTTTACAGACTGCCCCTGTCCATAAGGGACATGGGCCCCACCCCAGGAGTGGATTCATGACTTCCCATCCATTGATCCAAACCGCATTTGAAAAGGGTCAGAGAAGGCTCTGCTTTACACGAATAAGAAGCCTGTTCAGAGAAGGGGTAATTTCTGAAAAACATATCTGTCTCTCCAGCATGTTGTTATTTCAAGACCAGGTTTAGATCCTTGAGTGCGTGACGTTTGTGCAGCTTGTCTTGTGAATTGTAACAGTTCGATCTGGGCTGGATTTGCGATTGCCTTACAGGTTTAGGCATAGCTCACCCTTTAAATATTTGGTAGGAGACAGTACAGAAATAGGGCTTTTACTCTATTCACATAGGACAAGTTGTTTATACCCTGTACTTTTCTGTAAGAAACCCCCGAGGCTGCACCAGCTGTTGCAAGTGCCTGTTCAAGTACATGCCAAACGGTGCACTGTACTCTTATTATTGGTCAAATGTGGGATGAGTACAATGAGACTATAACTTCCTTGGATCTGGGTGCCATGCCTTTACTTATATGCCACATAGAAGGACCTCCTCACCACTGTGGACAGTGGCGGTCAACGTTCTGGCTACTATCTACCTGTGTACCTAGATCTCAGCTCTGAGTACACTCTTAGGGGTGTGCTATTAATGTTGTAACTTGCAGGGATATTTGACTTGCAAAAAAATGCATAGCTGTACCCTTTGGTATTTAGTTTTAGGCCATGGCTCTGGCACCACTCTGTCAGAGTCACACCCTTCTGAAGGAAATCAACTTCATTAGGGGATTCAGTGATTTTCCCCAACTTGTAGTCATCAGCCAAAAGCCTTCTACATTAATGTTGACTTCAGAGAAGTAAATTCTGAACAGAAGTCTCAGCACTGAACCTTGTAGCATACCACTAATAACTGGCTTCTTACTGGATCTGGATTCAATAACAGCATGTGTCTTGTCTGTGAACCATTTGGCCACCAATCTGGTGATGTAGGAATTTATGCCCAGTTTGAGTAGGGAATGGTGTCAAATGCCTTAGCCAGGTCAAGGTAGGCAGTATGCATTGTTTTACTCTCATCCATGTCCCTAATGACTGTCTCAAAGAAGTCCACTAGACTAAGCAGGCATGACCTGCCCTTGACAAAGCTGAACTGGGTTGAGTCCAGTATTTGGAGGTTTCCTATGTCATTATTTATCAGGTCCTTGATTATTCTTTCCATGGCCTTGCATAAAAGACTAGTCAAACTAATTTGTCTCCCGGGAGTGTTGATGGTCCCCATTTATACAGAGGGATGACTGTTGTTGCCCTCCACACCACAAGGACAAAGCCATTCTGGAGGCTGTGATCAAATAGTGATCCTCATAGGTCCTGTTTCAAGCTATTTAAGAGGCATCCTTGGATACTGTCAGGACCCATCAAAACTGTGTTTTTAGCTTTAAGGAGCGTGCCGTGGCAACCTACTATTTGGTGATAACTGGTAGAGGAATGGTGGAGGATATTACTTGGGAGATGAGTGGAGTTGATGGGGAGGTGAAATTTAAGATTAATTTATTGTCCATCAGATTTGCTATATCTTCTGGCTGAGCATATGTGATGCCACCTAGAAAGAATCCCAACATTGTTGGGCGCTGCCCTTAAGATTGTGTACATAGCTGAAAGATGCCTTATGGTTATCCTTAGCTTGGGAGGGCATATTTGACTCAAAATTTGCTTTTGAAGGCTTGACTAGTCCCCCAATTTGCTTTTTTAGACTAATGAGGAAGTTTGTACTCCACTGTGCACCCTCCCCCTCTTACTTTTAGACCAGATTTTTTTTTAGTTTTATTATACAACCTACTTATACCAGGGTGTCTTGCTTTTGCAGTTTGTCTTAGGCTTATTTTGGTCTGGTACTGACGTTTCTATGCAGTTGTTTGTATTGTTGTACAGGGCTTGTGTATGCCTTGGCATAGGCTTCTGTGTTTTCTGGGTTTGAGGGAGCTTGGAAACTATGGGGCAGTTTGCCTTAGAAAAGTTCTTGCAGGTTTTGAAGTTAGGTGGGATTCTAGTTTTATACTTATTTCAAGGGAGACCACTTTGTAATCTAATCTAACCAGTGAGGACACCATACTTGGGGGAGGTGAAATGCTCTCCCATATTTGTGAGTACCAGGTCTATGATATTTGTAACCCTACTGGGAGTACAGACTAGCTGCTCCAGGGCATTTGCATTGACAAAGTCTAGACATCCTTCAGCCTTGCCTGTTACTGGTCATGTATGCTTCCCGGTTAATGGAAGGCTAATAGAAATCACCCATAAGTATGGTATTGGGCTGAATGGCAAGTGATTCTAGTAAATTCTGGTATTATGTATGGGTTTCCTGGCTCATGGTGGAGGACCTGTAGCTAGCAAGGACATGGTAATGGATTTTTCCTATGGTTAGTTGGAAATGGAATAGCTTGAGCACGTCATGTTGTTTGGCCAGGCTTAAGGTGTGCTTATCCTTTATGTAGATGGATACAGCTCTACTTTCTGTCCTTTCATGTGCAGTGGATAATCAGAACATATGAAAGGCATTATTAGCCATGCACTGCCAGGATGCTTTCTGTTGCTTAAAGCCATGTTTCAGTAAACTACACTGACGTCAGCATTCTCCAAGGTGAGGAGTGCTGCCAGGGAGTGTAGCTTGTTGTTGAGACTCCACTGAGCGGCAATACCTTTAGCTTATCCTTAGCTGATTTTGCCAAGTTGGATGGTTTGTCTGTTATGGCAATGCCAAAAAAGGCACTAAGGGTGGATAATGTTTTGGCCAATATCCGAAAGCCTAGTGGTGACAGGTGAAGGCCATCCCTGGCAAAGTAGCAAGCCCCGACAATCATGTTCTCCCAGGCTGACAAATATTGAACCCTTTTGGAATAACACCAGTAACCAAGCCAATTATTAAAGTAAATCGTTTTCTGTTGATATTGTGGCAATACCCTCAGACAGTAGAATGCTTCTCATTCCTATGCTCATACCTGCCTATGACACAGTCTGAGAGCTCAATCATGTCTCTCTCTGTATAGTCTGGGGGGGTATTCATCAGGTCATTTATGCCTGCACAGACTATGACTGAGTCATACTAAAACTTGGAGTTTTAGTTACCTGAATGCTTGCGTGGACTGGTGAATTCTGGTCTCACAAAATCAACCAACTCTAACGTTATTCTTATTCAGCCTGGCAAGAGGGACATCAGTGGAGACTCCTATGACCAAAATATTGGGTTGTGTGGTGTTATGCCTTATGGGCTTGGCAGTTGAGACACAATGAGATGTGGTTTTACGTGCTGTGGTGGGGGTGGTCTTTGTTTGTGTGTATAAGAAGTTTCTGAGGACTTAAGTCTGAGAGACCTTCGAGGTTTGAGTAAGTTACATGTGAGAACCAATGCATATGTGGGTCTATGTGTTTGTTCCTTTGTAAGTGTGATGAGTATTGTGTGTGTTGCTGACAGCTGTTTGGCATTTTGTGCATCTGTATGCGACAGTCTTGCCTCCAGTGACATTGTGCAACTACATCTCTTACATACTGTATTCATCTGTTTCAGAACAGAGTGTTTCACAGTGTACATAAAGCAATTGCTAAATTGCCTCAGCATGCCCATACCCCGGCAAGCTACATATAGAGATAGCAGGAAAGTGCATATCCATGGTTGCAGGTCCTTAATATGTACTTCACAAGGGAAAAGAATGGGGGGGTGCTTACTTACTGAAATCCTCAGCTAACCTATCTGGCAATGCTGCCCAGTACGCAAACCAGTTGCTCTTTAAGCAGTAATATTTCTGAGTGCTTTAATAATGTAATCTAACAGCACTAACTAAAACGCGGCAATGCTAACTGCAATAATTATACTGATTTTAAGAACCATTCTATCTCGTGTAAAATGTTGATTATGAAACTTTTAGAATCCAGAAAAAGCATCAAATTGTAAAATGTTCACATTAAGAATAGAGTGGATAAACTGCCACTGACCACATCAGTAAGGAGTTATACTGAAGAAATAATGAAGACAACGTACTGCAAGATTTTAGTAAACTGTATGACAGTCTCTTTGAGGGAGAATGTGCAAATGAAGATTATACCAGCTGTCTTAATTTCATCAAGACAGACAGGTTTTTATTTCTAACAAAAAACACATTTGTAGAGTGATTGTACAAGCAGTGCGTATATCAGGGTCAGAAAGAAATGGAATCTGAAAAGTGGTTGATAGCAAGTGAAAGTGCCAATACATTTGACAACTTATTGTCATTGTCTGGCTATAAAGAAATGTATAACTTGAGTGATGCTTCACAGCATCAGATGGGAGACAGTGAAGGAAGAAAGGCACCTCAGTAAATCTAAATCCCTTAGAGCCACATGCTCGAGAGACTTGAACCTCAGCACAGAAATAAATAGAACTTGCTGGAGGGACAGGTTCATAACCCAGAGGCTTCCTTCACTCTGGAATAGAATTCCAGTTCATGTGAGGCAGAGCACCTCACTGAATCTCTTCAAGAAGAATCTCGATAGGTGGATGGGGGATCGTAGGTTTGTCCCAGGGATTACTCCCGTGTCACTATTAGACAGAGGCACAGTAAACTAAACCTTAAAAAGGGCACAGTATACTCAAATCAAGGGGTGGCGTAAGCCATACAGAATCGGGCAAGGCTTACAATTGCCCCAGGGCAGATAGCCAGGTATGAACAGAAGGAAAAATGTTTAATTAATATTCTGTTTTAAAGTTCATCTTATTTCAAGATAGATTCCTTACAGCTTAAAGTTCTATTACAGAATTCGGAACCAGTGCCTAGTATGGGAACAGAGAGTCAGGAGATCCTTAGCTAACAAAAAATTGGCAAGTGACTGTAGCTTAATGGTTACAATACAGTCGCTTTGACTTGAAAGCAATATAAAAGAATTAAGCATTTTGTATTAGACGAGGCAACACCTCGATTGATTTTCTACCATGTACATGTATTCTCTGCAATAAACAGGACTGTTCTCTGCTGAACTGCATTGTCTGAAGTTATTTTGGGTACCTTAAGTTCCCAGATACCTACCTGTGGGATCGATTTTCAGGGTTGCATTGTCAATGTGACAGTTACAATGGGAGTTGTGATTGCTGAATGATACGATTATACACTTATTAGCATTTGGTTTTAGTCCATGGATTTGATACCAGATATTTGTTTGGGGCAGGCCCGCTTGGACGGTCTTATACACTTATTAGCATTTGGTTTTAGTCCATGAATTTGATACCAGATATTTGTTTGGGGCAGGCCCGCTTGGACGGTCTTGGTGTCCTCTGGGAGTTTATGATAGCACCAAGTTTGCAGTCATCTGCAGACTTGGTTTGTTAAAAGCCCTTAACATTACCTTTGAACTCTAAGTAGTAAATGAACCAAAGATATATGGTGCAATAGTGCTCAATAAGAACAAATGAACCAAGTAAAAAGCACTACTTTAATAAATCACAGAAACTAAGCGCTTTCGTCAATGACTTGACTTCATCAGAATTCGATGAAGTCAAGTCAGATTGACGAAAGCGCTTAATTTCTGCGATTTATTACAGAAGATTTTGGACTCACAACAGTAGTGCTTTTTTACTTGGTTCATTTGTTCTAAGAAGTAAATGCCAAAGAGAGTAGCCAAGAACCAAACCATGAGGTACATCACTAGTGATAGGTCTTTTGTAGGAGGTAGCTGTCCACCCTAACTTCCTGGGTTCTATTTGTGACCCAGTTTATTAATTTTTGCAAGCTTCTTTCAGAGAATGTATAGTACATCAGAAGGAACAACATTTGTAATACTCACTGCAGACTAGTTAATGACACGATCTGCAAATTCTTAGAATGGAACATCTGAAAAAATGCCCATTAAGTGTTGGGAGCTTGCCATAATGATTAAGTTGTTTACCTTGCATTCACAAGGTACAGGATTCGATTCTCACACGGCGTAACTGGCTAGGCTTAAAATTGCCCACAGGGGCAGTCAGCCTAGTATAATCAACAAACCAATAAAAGTGAATGGATGTGTAGTCTGAGAACAAATGGTAGGGCTACTTTTTCCTCAAAATCTGAGCTCATAGCGCATTATGGGACAGATTTAGCTTTGCAAAGGAATCGGGATGTCTGCCCTATGATGGCAGACAAGGATGAAAAAATAAATAAAATTACGAATGAGTTTTGCTGCAGGCAGCTTTGGGAGGTGCAGCAATTCATGGCAAAATAACAAAATTATGTTTTTTTCATCATTTGCCCAAAGGGGTCCTTTAAAACTCTTTATGAATACAAAAGAATAATCCAAATAACTTGTAAACTACCACAAAATATCAAGAAATGCAGATGCAAAAAATTAAATACATAAAACAAGGTACCTGGTCCATGTGGTTATACTTCAACATTTTATAAAACTTATTTGAAAACTTCCACAGTTATTGAAGTTTTTAGGTTTATTCATGTCTATATGTTAACTACAAAAATCTGTTAAAGACTGCTTTACTACGCAAACCAAATTTAGTACAATAAAAACAGACTTGTGGATTATGAGAAGACATTATTAATGAATTTGAAAACAAAAGCTTTTGCTTCCATTTTATCACAGCAATTATTATCCATACTTCCTTATCTCATATTCCCATTTCAAACAGAATTTTTCAAGTAGGTAAACACAAGATCTTCTTACCTTAGAATTTTGGTTATAGCAAGTTTATCAAATTCTACTTCTATATTTGCTTTTGCAGTTGCCCTAAAAGGTATTCAATTGTGTTCAGTATTTTACGTGGTTGTTCAGGCTTCTTGAGAAATATAAATTTTCTTATTCTGTAAATGCAATACAACTAACACATTCTAATGCTTACACAATTGTTTATATAAATGGAGTTGCTGGTAATCTAACAAGTCAAATCTGCCCATTATTCTATTACCTTTTTAGTATGAACCCCTTTTTGTTTCAACTTTATGGAATGCTTCAGTTCATTTTGCAATTATAAAAAGTCATTAAATTCCCCCTTTTCTGGTACCATAACATTTAACTGGTCACACCCAAACAAAGACTCTCCAATCGTAAGTGAAAACAATGTGCTATGGTATTCAATTAAAAATGAAATCCTGAAAACCTTTTCTACTTTTGCTTGATAACCATTATATTCCATTGTATTTACTTGATTATTCCATCCCATTAAAGTAACAGATTAGCTGAAGTACTTGGTGGAAAATCTGCACAACACAATATAAATGTAATGAGTAAAACATTTTAAAATGACTAGGACCAAATTGAAGATATTAGAAAAGAAGAATAAAATTATTTTTTTTTTGTTCTTTAAAACAGCCATGATTAAGATGAGAATTTTCAGAAGTTTTTATTTCAGGTATAACCTTCTCTATGCAGTATTCAAAGTTTTTCTCCACACAGTACAGAAAGAACAGTCTGTGGTTTCCAAAGTCATCTACAACACATTATGCATGTTGACCCCTAAGTGCATTGGTGAGCTGAGAAATTTCAAATTTTTATATTTATTACCTGATCATGTAGATACTGCGGTGGTGGTGCTGCTGATCATGTAGATACTGCGGTGGTGGTGCTGCGGTAGCGTTGTCACCTCACAGTTAGACATTGTCCGTTCGATTCTCAGTTAGCGCGTCTTCTGTGTGGCGACAGGCGTGTATGGACGTTCCTTCGTTGAAGGTTGTGAGTTAGGCCCGGCAAGCCAGCACATAAAATTCTACTGCCAATCATTAGCGGACCGGAGTTCTGCTGTGGCGACCCCTAATCGGGAAAAGCCGAAAGACTATTATCTGATCATGTAGACCTATAAACATCTTAGAATTCCAAACGTTTCTACAAAATGGTAGCACAAGGGTCTGAATTTGGGTAAACACTTGGTCGAGTAATTTGAAGCAGAGGAATGCTAATCCATTTGTTTATCCTTTCTTGTTTTACCATAATAGCTGTGATATTACGTTGCATGTGCTACTGACAGACCTTATTTAATCTTTGAAAATCTGACTGAATTCATCAGCCTGGAAGAAAAACAATTTTTCAGCTATGCTATTAAATCACAGTTTTTAACAGGAATACAACTAATTCAAATCCTTATCCACTGCTGAAGAAACTGGACGTTACGATTTTTTTCAAATCCCTCAACTCAATCACCTCATCAAATAAGTAGTAAAACAGTCAACTCCTTATCTGCTGCTAAATAAATTGAAAGTTTTTGATTTTACAGATCCCTCAACTCAATCATCTCATTAAATGCGTGGTAAAATGATATAGTCCTATGGCTAAAACAATTTAATCTCTCTGCTAAAACCTCTTGCAATTGGTAATTTTACAAGTTAAAAACTACACCTTTATGCAATACATTTAATTTCAATAATATACAAGACATTTACAAAGTTACGATGCTGAATTTATTTCACCATTCTGCTTCGCTTCTTCTTTCGGCTTTTCCCGGTTAGGGGTCGCCACAGCAGATCACCTGTCCGCTCATGACTGGCAGCGGAGTTTTACAGTGTCGAGTTGCCAGCCTGGCACCCAACCTTCCACAGAAGGCGCACACACACACACACACACACACACACACACACACACACACACCTAGGGCCAATTTAGAGTATCCAATCCACCTACAGCATGTCTTTTGGGATGTGGGAGGAATCTGGAGCACCTGGAGGAAACCCATACGACCACAGGGAGGACATGCAGACTCCACACAGACGGCACCCCAGCCGAGGATCGAACCGGAGAACCTCTTGCTGTGAGGTGGCAACTCTAACTGCTGCACCACTAACAGAGATGGGTCAGATATAGCTTTGCAAGTCAAGCAGAGATCACCTCTAAGTAGGCAATATGAGACAGAGAATAGTTTTTGAGTCTGTCCATATAAGACAAGTGTTTAACGCCTAGGATCCTCTTTACGAGGTACTTTTGCAGCCCCTCCAATTGTTGCAGGTGTCTAGTGAGGTACATGCCAAATGGGGTATTGTACTCTATGATTGGCCTAATGAGGGAAGAGTAGAGGGAGACAATGACTCCTTTCTTCCTAGATGCAAAACCCTTAGTAATGAGATGTGCCAGACAGAAGGACTTTGACCACAGTGGCAGTGTGGTGGTCAAAAGAGAGGTTGCTGTCAACCTGTGTTCCCAGATCTCTTATAACACCTTCTGTGTTGGCATTGAGCTAACAGCCATGGTTCTGACACTAGTCTCTGTGAGGCCTTTCTGTAGGATGTCAACATCACTTGGGGAGTTAATAATGGCACCCAGCTTGCAATCGTCTGCGAACTATGCCAGCCAGAGTCCCTTCATGTTGGACTGGACTTCTGAGAAGTAGATACCAAAACAGGAGAGGACCCAGGACCGATCCCTGTGGGACTCGCTCATGACTGGTTGGCAGTCTGACTTGGAGTCAGCTACTTTCACACTGACAGTTCTGTGAGCCAGTTTGCAACCCATCTAGTAATATAAGGGTTGATGCCTAGCTTAGTAAGTTTTTCTAGGATTCCTGAGTGGGGAATGGTATCAAAGGAATGGTATTAAAGGCCTTGGCCAGATCAAGGTAGGCTGTATGAACCACCTTGCCATCATCCACAGCTCTGGTGGCAGACTCAAAGTAGTCAACCAAGTTGAGCAGGCATGATCTACCCTTCACAAAACCAAACTGTGTGGGATCCAGAGTTTGGACATTCCCTATATCCTTGTTTTATTAGGTCTATGATGATGCGTTCCATAGCTTTGCATATCAGACTTGTCAGACTAATGGGGACGATGGTTCCCAGGGTCTGTAGTCACTCCTCTGTGGACAGGAATGACTATAGCAGTGCGCCATTCGGTAGGACAAAGCCTGAGATGAGGCTGTGATTGAACAGGGCACACAGGTGAGGTGCCAATTCACTCTGTAGTTCATGTAGAACACAGCCTGGGATATTGTCAGGTCCCATAGAGGCTGCATTCTTGGCCTTGGGCGTGCTGTTTTAACCTGTGCAGCAGTAATACTGGGTGCTTGGCAATCTATTGGTATTGTGATTGATCCTTTGGGGGGGGGGGTTGGCACTGAATCTGTCGGCCAGTATATTGGCAATATCTGTTGGCTCAGTATAGGAGGTACCATTGTGCAGTAGCTCAGAGCAAATCTGGGCATTGCAGTGGAGGTTCTTTACATAACTATAGAAGGCCTTGTGGTTGACTTTACTATCTGCTGCAATTCTGTTTTCATAGCTAGGTTTAGAGGATTTGATGAGGGATCTTAACTTTTTGTTGAGGCTGATAAGGGAGTTTTTCCAGTCTTGGGACTTCACCTTATTCTGCATTAGTTTCCTACTTATGTTGTAGAGTTTGTTTATGGCAGACCACCACCAGATTGGCTTCCTTTTTTTGGAGGACAGCGTCTTGGTTCTACTGGGTATGGCGAGATCCACGCATTTGTGTACATGTTCGTGCAGTGCATTGGTGTATGATTCAGCAGTCATGCAACTATTCTCCATTTGCATGGGTGCCATGAAATTAGCCACCTTAGGAGCCCAAAGTTAGCTTTGGAGAAGTTTTTCATGGTGGTTACCTTTGCGGGGTGGGATGTGGATTTCCAAGGTGATTAGTTTATGGTCGATCTAACCAGGGAGGAGTTGACTACTGGTGTAGAGCAACGGTCACCCATGTTAGTAATAACCAGGTCAAGGATGTTGATACCTCTAAATGGGGGTAAGAACGAGCTGGTCCAGGACATTGGCATTAATGAATTCCAGGAAACATTGGGCAAGTGTACCAGTACTGCAGTAATTTTCCCAGTTAATGGAGTGGTAGTTGAAGTCGCCCAGTATGAGTGTGTTAGGTTGGACCCTAATATTCTCCAGGGTGCTTAGGAACGTAGAGTGAGTGTCTTGGGACATGGTTGGGGACCTATAACAGGCTGCAATCTGAATTGCTGTCTTACCGATGTTAGATGCATGATGTTGGGCTACCAGTCTGGAGGTGTGCGCATCCTTTATGAATATGGAAACACCACCACCTTTGGAGCTTTGATCCAAGTTCTGGGGCTGAAAGGTGTGAAATGAGTAATAGCTTGGTAGTGCAAGGGTGCTTTCTGCTGCTTTGAACCAGGTCTCTGTTACAGCACAAATGTCGATGTTCTCCATTTTAAGGAGTGTTTCGAGCGAGTGCATTTTGAGATTTACACTTCTAGCATTGAGCAGCATGACCCTCAGATTGCATTTGTTTGTAGCTGTTACGGTGATAATTTTGTCTTTGGAACACCACCTAAAAAAAAGGCACTATAGGGGTGGCAAGAGCCTTGGCCAGTATCCGGAAGCCCAGGGGTGACAGATGCAAGCCATCATAGGCAAAGCATCGAGGTCTGTCAATCATGTCATCCCAGGCAGACAGATATTGGATCCCCTTAGAATGACACCAGAAACTTAGCCAAACTGTTGAAATCAATCATTTTCTGCTTGTACTGTGGTATAATTCTGAGCAATGGTAGGATGCTGCTCACGGCTAGGGTCATATCTCTCCTGCATATCTCTTTTCATGTAGTCCAGGGAGGTACGTCTCGGGTCATTCACACCCACATGTACAATGAGAGAGTCATATTTGTACCGGTCGTTGAGGGATCCAAGTGTGTGCGCTCTATGGCAGATCTTGGCACCTGACAGGCAGCTGACATGTTACTTTCGCCTTATTCAACCTAGTGAGTGGGACATCAGACTGCCTCACTATCGAGTCACCTATGACTAGCGTGTGTTGGGCATGCTGTTTTGTCTTAGGGGCTTTGGTTGAACGGCACACTGTTTAGGAGAGTTGCGCGTCTCGTGATTAGTGTTGTGCTGTGGTGGTCGATGCTCTATGGATAGATTTTTATTGAAAGCCTCCGTGAAGGTGGGTGTGGTTTGTGTTTTTATGTGAAGGCAGTGCTGGTGTGGGTTCTGGAGGGCTGTGTGTTCCATGTGGTGTGGTGCAAGTGTTGACCTTCTCCTCTTGACCAGCTATTTCACTCTTGGCTGGAGAGTGCGTGGCTTCCAATGTGGATATATAAGCGCATCTCTCGCAAGTCTGAGTCTTGGGATAATCAATTTATTGTAAGCACATTTCTTAGCTTTAATAATATTTCTATAACTTCTGCTACATTAGCTGTTTTCCTAATCATGATGTCATATATGACACGACTAAAATGATACACTATATACAGTAATGTCCAACATATTAATACAATGTTCAAAAATATACAAAGAAAACTTACTGTCCCACTGTTTACAAGTACCTTGCAAAATTCAAAACTATACTTACTTTCTTTGCACAGAACTAACGTCTCACCGATGTAACACTACTTGATTCTGATGACAGAATGAAAACACATTAACAGTACTTTTAAAAGATTCCATAAAAATATTAGCATAAGCATGGGTAAATGTTAACCGCCAATCACTGTAGAGTATACATCTGTACATGAATCTGGAGTATACGCCTGTGTACCATATGTATCCTTAACAAAAAAATCTGTTTTATGAACAAGCTGCATTAGCAGATGTATTTAACAAGAAACCCAAATTCTGCTGAATTAACACATGTATTTAACAAGAAACCCAAATTCTGCTGAAAGTTGTTCACTCTAGAAATAATAGGATGCCCTAGGTGGGTTAAGCTGATCCATATATATTTGGGGCAGGGAATACAAAACAGCCCAGAGATTCTTGATAAAAAATCATCTCAGCACCGCTCTTGAGCAAATACACATTTCAGAATTAAACTTTGCAGTCATGACTAAGAAGCAGAAGCCGACACTTTTCCATCATTTAAAACAGTACAATAAATTCTAAAGTACTCAGAATTGTTGAGCAGTAATATGTTACCACCCTCATCTGCTTTTGAATCTATGACTGACTTCTTACCATCTTGTAATCTAATAGCCTGCAACTTATATTTTGTTAAACTGTACTTACAAGTCTGTTTAATGTATTCAGAAAAGCAGTATTTATCTCATCTCTACATACCATTTCAAATGCATTTACAACCGTATTAAGTTTCATGGGGTTAAAAGGTGCTACTTTTATTTATATTCGGCATGGGCATTCTTTCACAAATCAGTCCCAAAGCCGAATCACAGGTAACTGTAATAGAATCATCAGCCAACATCACAATAGTATTAACAGAAATATTAAAAACAAATCATTTTTGTATACAACGACATACCATAGAATGTATGGACATATTTAGCAAACTGTCATCACTATTCTTGGTGTTAGTGATGGGAGCATTATCAATCTTATAAATCTGTGAAAAATGTTCTGTTAGAAGTAACTTTTTACGTAAGCGAAATTAATCGCTCTGTCATTCAGTATAGGAAAAGTGGTAGATACAAAGGCACCATGAGACAAAGCATCCGTTACTACAGTGTCCAATGGATAATCAGATAAATTCAATACCTGTGCCTAAATCCTTCAATACTGGTATCTATTTCAAGGACATCTTTCACAAAATCCATCTCAAGATGGATCACTTGGTGAAAAACGGCAGCTTCACGTGCTCTAGAGCCATCATTATGTTGAGTCTGAAGACTTATGTCTTCAAAACAGGCACTTTTACTTGAAGAGCTCTCAATGGAAGGTAACACCATACTGCAAATAGGTCTACTGCCATCATCACATTGATTATATGATGCACACAACTGCCACAGAAGAATTAAGCGCAGTCTTCCTGTTCCCTTTTCAACTTTTACGGCTTTACAATTTATACTTCAAATTTATCAGTTAGTTTAATACTGTATCTTCTCATTAAGAAGTCTGGATGTGTTATCACATTTTAATTCAGCTCTCAAGTCCATATTTTTTCACCCAGTTGTGCTTCTTGTATTAAGTTCAATCACAATTTTTCCACAGAATGCAACAAGGCGCACAATTCCATTAAGTCTTTATTTTCAAGGGTGACTGCTGATAAAGAGGAGAATACTGTATAATAATAATAATAAAAAAAAAAAAACAAAGTAGATTTGGACTTAATAAATTCAGCATTACATCTGGCTTAATTACATACATTAAATAACACTCCAGCAACAGGTAATTCCTTTAATTTAAATAACTGGTTATCCGACAGTTCTTTTTAATAATTTAATAGTCCACCTGTTTCTAGTATCTCCGACAATTTAAAAGAACTTGACAAGTTACTGGTTAAAGAAAACACAACTGGAAGTGTCATACTTTGCTGAATGTACCAAAAATAGGATAGTGCCTAAGGGACTAAGGCGCTGGCAATATCCGACAGGGTTGGAACCCAACTCTCAGTTCCATTTAGACATTATTGCCTTATTTGAGCGTCAAAGCTTGGAACTTTTGAACCTCATGAGCAAACATTACTGCTTAGCTATTGAAGACTTAACAGTTCAAGTTTGTAACCTGGATAAGAAGATTAATAATGACAGTGAATTTTCCAGGTACAAATTTGAATATAACCGCTCTTTTGCAAGTATTGATTTATACTTAGATAAACTTAAAGCCAACAAAGTTAGGAAATTGGAGAGAGATATGAAGGCCTACAGTGAAGGGTTGGCTTACCCTGTTCCCCCTTTATCTCAAGTATGGCATAAAGGTAAACAGCAAGTTTCTACTAATACTACAAACAAAAGGAACACTACAGTTCCAGTTATATTGCATCAAGAACCTGACCACCTCTCTCCTTCTGGGCCACCCCAAGATACTGTTTCTCAACCATTTGTTAACAACAATAATCCAGAACATCAGGATTCTTTTGTTGGGCATTATAATTTGCGCTCCAATAACCAAAATTTTTTAGGAGCAAGACAGAAACAACAAACTGTCCACACCTATCAGAAGAAGAAACCGAGGAACAATTAAACAATGACTTTGTTAATTTTCCTATCTTAATGAACAATACAGTGGTTAATTGTAGTAACATTGATTATTGTAATTTTAGTAATATGCCTAAAGGGAGTGACGAATTTAGTGACATGCCTTTATCAACATCTTTATCACAAGATTCTATTATGGATGACAAAGCTAGTGTTTCTAGTAATAGTCAACCTGTGATATTACATAACACAGATGGTGACTTTACTGTGTATAACTTTTCCAAAACAGAAATACATCCTGATTTAATAACTTTACTATCCAAAGGGCAAACTTATGTGCCCCCTCGTAGGTTAGATGTTGTTAAAACTATTATAGACCTAAAACTCTATACTAGAAAACTTAATTTGAATATGCTAATGGGGGATAATGTAACCAACGACCTCAGTGTGTTTAGGGTTCCTAGCACTTTTAATCCACCTTTGAACCCCTTAATTAAAACATTCGAACAGTTTTGTGAATTGGACATCCGCAATTTAGCACAGTCTAAAACAGTTGTACATTTAAATAACAAAGATTTTCTAAAAGAAAGAGAATGTTTAGACTTTATGAAAGTAAACGCAATAAGAATATGTAAGCCAGACAAGGGTGGAGGTGTTGTTATTTTTGACAACGAAGATTATTCCAGTAGGATGTTAAAATTGTTAAATTCACCCTCTTACGCTGCAAGTTCACTTTCTGAATTAAATAAAGCGTATAACTTAATTAAGAATGTAATAGAAGATCTTTACATTGAAGGGAGAATCACTCAATCTATATACAATTTTATGTCTATTTCCTTCCCCAGATTCCCTTGTTTTTTTGGTATTCCAAAAATTCATAAAAGCCTTGTGAACCCACCCATGCGTCCTTTAGTCGACAGTAGAGGTTCACCTACATATACATGTGCCAAAGTTGTGGACTTTATTCTACAAAAATATTTAGTTAATTTCAAACAAATATGTAAGGATTCATGGACTTTTCTGAGGAATATTAATGATTTAGACTTTAAGTCTAGTAACAACTTCTTGACCATAGACGTCAAGGATTTATATACTTGTATCCCTCACAAGGAGGCTTTAGATTGGATTAAGGAGTTGTTATTACTTCAAGGTTGTCCCCCAGATGAGTGCTTATTAGTAGAAGAATTGTTAAGTTTAATTTTAGAAAATAACTTTTTCATTTTTGAAGAAAAGTTTTTTCTTCAAAAGATCGGGGTAGCCATGGGCTCTCCGTGCGGTGCTAGCGTGGCCAATATGGTCATGGCTTATTGGGAACACGTGTATGTGAACAATAATTGTAGTTTCAAAGAACATATAGTATTCTACACTCGTTTTTTGGATGACATCTTCATACTATTTGATGATGACGAAGCACTTAGTGAAAAACTGGTTGAGTATTTAAACACAACCACTTCCTTTTTAAAATTTACACATTTGTTTGATGTCAATTCCATTGCGTATCTGGATATAACACTATCTAAGGACAGAGCTCTGGGTAGGTATACTGCAGCTATCCATAGGAAGAATACTTACTGCAATTCTATGCTTCACTTTGCAAGTTGTCACCCATACCATCAGAAACGGGCCATAGTAAAAGGTCAATTGGTCCGTGCCGCACGTATCATCACCATTGATGGTGAATTTTATAAAGAATGTGAACTCATGAAAATGATGTTCTTAGCCCGTGGTTACCCTGAATCATTAATTAATTAATTAATTAATTAATTAATTAATTAATGAAGTTTCAATGAAACGTCAGTCACATTTCTATACACCGTTGTTAAATAAGACTAGCAATAGTCCAATTTGTAACAATGTGGAGATGGCTAACTTGGCTGAAGCTTCTGAAATTCAGGATGACCCCAAGGTGTTTTCCACTTCTTTTATTACTACATATAACTTGGATAGTAATAGTTGTTTTAGAATCTTGAAGAAAAATTGGGAAATTTTTAAGAGCGATAGTAGTGTCTTTAACAGTGTTGGTGAATACCCACTTGTAACATATAGGAGAGGTATGAACCTTAAAACTTATTGTGAAGTTAAGAAATCTAACACTGTCAGGACACCTGGCATGTACAAATGTCAAACAGTGTGAATAATGTACATTATAACTTGAAATGGAGAAACAATTGCAACTCTAAGTTAGTTGTGTATCTTGCTAAATGCCAGTTTTGTCCAGCGTTCTACGTTGGCAAAACTGAAAGAAAACTTCGAAATCGTATTTATGAGCACTTGTATGCTATCAGGAAAAATAAAACTGAAAATGCTTTGGCAAAGCATGTTGGTTCTTTTCCTGACCACAAGTTTAAATTTATTGTAATAGATCAAGTTTACAGTGATTTTAGAGGTGGTCCTGAGGTTCTTAAACTTGATGAAATGGAACTTTCCTGGCAAATTAGATTAAATGCTTATTGTTTGCCAGGTTTAAATGAGGGATGTATTTTGAGTAGTATATTAAAATTGAAAAATTTAAGACGTTAAAAAACTTTTTAAAACTTTAATATATATTAGGTTTTTATTTGTATTGTTTATTAGCATTTTAATACATGGTTATTCATATAAAACTGGTAAAAGTAAGGTGGCATTTATGTATTTAATGTGTAGTACTTGTTTAAGTCATTTTTAAATTAATTATGTACGATCTGTGATTGGTTGGTAAGGTGTATTTAAATGAGTTGTTTTAATGTGCGACTTGTCTGATGAAGTTTGTGATTTGTCATAAACGAAAAGCGCTTTACAACAATATACCAACTGTGTGTGCCTCTTTCATCTTGCTCAAGTTTTTATCTAGTTCGTTTGTTTTTGTTTTTTCAGTTTGTTAATTACATACATATTGGGTATTAAGTAGTGTGGGCAACCCAATCATCTGTACTGAAGATGACACGTTACTGGGAAGAAACAGGAGACAAGTTCACAATTAATATTGCATAATGGATGTGCTAAATATGTACCGTGTCAAGGGATTTCTCCAGCAAAGAGATAAAAAGTGGCCATAGAAGTACACAAAGAGGTTGTCCAAGACACATTTCCAAACAGATAAGTAGAAGAATGTTCAGCGGAGTCTAGAATATTGTGATATGAATGTCTGATAATGTGTTTACATGTAGTAGCTCCTAGTGCAAATATTCTACATCTGGAAAAATGCAGTCAGACATTTAAGCAATTCAAAGGACTGAAAAGTAATGACTGCATTTATTAATACTGAACACGATACCACTATTACCCACTACTCTTTTTTTTATTGGATCACAAACAAGAAAATATTTTGCCTTAGAAACAGCAGTCTGTAAAAGTCATTTCCTTCTGAACTAATGCCTTACTGCAAATAAATACCTTTAATATAAAAATGTTATGTCTGGTGCATATTACAGTGGAGCTTCTGTGTTAAGGGGTTGCACTGTGTGGTTTGTATCGAGAACTGTCACCTTTACCCTCTGCCAGCATTTCTAAATGTACATTATGTATTCTGATGGCTTGTACATGCTACACAATTAGAAAGTAAATGCAGATGAAGCAGACAGCATGAAATCTAAATTCCTCTTCTTATCTGTACATTTTTGAATATCAAATGTTACAATGAAGATATTGTGATATGCAGACAGAAAGATCCACTAAGGCAATCCAAGAACAATGGCAAACAAAGATCAAAAGAGAAGAGAAGATCAAAAACAGAGGGAAATGAAAGGTTCAGGGTGTTGGCTTACGGTACTGATGAAGCGTTTACAGTGGGACATTACACTGCATGAGATATTATGTGGAGTGGGCAGAGAGAAAGACTTTCTAATTTTGGTAGAATATATACCAGGTCTGACAACACAGGCAGCAGAAACAAAAGATGGACAGAACCTTTGTAAAGAGGAATGGGGGTGCTCTTCGGTAGCTCGATGTATATTACAATGAAATGTTGCACATGCATTTCTGCTTGGAATGCCCCCCCGGATGTAATTTGTATAGCATTAATTCCCTTGTTGAACTGCTACTCCTGTATCCGAGATTATCTTGGAGAAAGTGCAGAACTCAAATATACTCCCGTCCCTCAGAGAGGGATAACATGTAAACATGCCAGCATATCCTGGTTTTGCCCATCTTTGGTTTATTCGTATGCAAAATATAAGGGCTAAATCTATCACAGGAATGCAAGGTTAAGCTTTTAAAGATGCTCACAGACTAATAGGTTCATAGGCACTTAACTAGGTTATAATTTTTATGCGTATGTGTCTCTTTCTCTGAGTTAGTGTGACCTCAAAGTTAGTATATGCAAGAAAGTGATGCAGGAGGCAAGTAGAAGCGAGCCTAAATGGACACAATGCAATAAATTTGCAAGAACAAACAGCTGCTTTTTGGTATCGACTCATTACAGAATACCAGAAAAAGTATACTCAATACAAAAATGACTACTTGACCCAGTATCATTTTACTGTTTTAGTTACAAGCAATTTACCTTTTACAGTAATATTGCTAAGGTGTTTAATTTTGCTGTCTTATATTTTAATGCAACACACTGGACCTGGCATGTGGGAACAAGTGCCACAGCACATGACACAGATCAGTTAGCTAAACAGGAGGAGACTGTGTAGGTAGACAGACAGCTGAGTTGCCTTATCAAAAGTGATGCCAGATCCCAGGTCCTTCCATAATAATGGACGAGGACACCAAAACTGATGTGGTAGTCACAAGTGGCATGACCAATCTCCAGCCAGACAGTCTAGCAGGGTAGGTAAGAAGATGACAGAAATTGAAGCACAAGACTATACACTGAAAAAAATGTGCTTAATGGGGAAACCATAGGGAGTGAAAATGATCTGGAGCCATAATCAGGTCAAAACAAAGTCAATGATACAGTCTGAAAATGTAGTAGAAAAAAATAGGGTGAATGGAATCTAGAAACACAGAGGTAATACTTAAATTTTACAGGGCACTGACAAGGCTAAAACTTGAATACTGCACCCATGTCTGGTGCCCAGGTGAAGGAATGGTGAAACAGCTAGTCAGAATAATGCAAAGGAGTTGCTAAAATAAGGGGAATAAAAGACTTGCAAGGAATAGCAACAGCTAGGCATATGCACCTTGGAAGAAAAAAGAGAAAGAGGTACTATACGACTGCAAGAACTGAATTAGTGGCCAAATGAAGAGGAGATAATTCAAGGCTGTCAAAAGGAAACAGTGTTTCACATTAAGGACAGAGGAGTTCAGAAATAATGTAGTTATCTTGTGTATCCAAACGTCTAGTTAGTACACTATATTCGAAGCTGTATAAGAACTTGTACACAGTATCCAGCTTAAGCTTGGCTGCCCTTCCCATTTCGCTAAGTATGGAATAGTGTGGTACAGATAGAAAGAATTCCATTTCTTTTTATAACATTTGCCAGTTCCATAAGACCTCATCTATTATCAGACACTAGCATTTCTGGAATAACAATATACTAAAATATGATTTTTAAGGACTACACTTGTGGTGTAGCAGAATTTATGATGCACCCATCCAAACACTATAAATGAGCATTCATGTATTCATTTATCAACATTAGAAACAATCTTCCAAGGAAGGGGCCAAGACCCCATATAGCCACAGACAGCAGAAGACTGCATGTTGATGGGTGGATTCAAAGATGCTCAGGACAGATAAAGGGACAGACAGGGATGAGTTCTATATATCCTAGATAATCTTCTAGTCAACATTTTTGCATGTACATATGGTAAACAAAGAACAAAAATCATTAAAACCTGACAGACCATAAACGAGAAAGGCCTTATTTCATATGGTAAAAAATACAAAAGGAGGTCTATAAGCCATTAAAGCTTCCCCTCCAGAACACAGACTGATTTAGCCAACCAATATTCAAAAAACAAATCCTGTATCTTGAGCTACTAGAAGACCTACTTCCTTTGTTTATTTTTGAAATCTTGCACCTTCCTAAGCACAAATGACAGATATTCACAGTACAAGCACAGCACCAAAGACTAAAATACAGCAATACATCCCGGATCATTTAAACGTCAAACATTAAGAAATTTGACAGTTACATATACCATTCGATCTTGAGCATTGTGTTGAATTGTCCTGCTGTGCTATGTAGACCTACTGACATAGGCCACAATGCATGTTTATCTATTTAAACAGTTGTATGTGCACCGTACATTGTTTGGTGATAATGTCACTCAGCAAAATTCCACTATGCACATCATCAGTGTTTCAAGTCCATTAGCATTGTCTTATTTTAGGACTGCCATAAAAGTCTGCCTTTCTTACAATATGTACAGCAATTCAAACATTTATTTCAGATACTGGTGCTGGCTATCGTTTGCATACCTGCTCTTGCACCTTTGCTCTTGAAGATATGTAGTACTGCTTGCATATATTTCCATGGAGTAAATAAAAGGATATTTTGTGAACTGTGTAAGTCTCTGGTATGTTGTTTTTAAACCACTGCGGTGGTGGTGCTGCAGTAGCATTGTTGCCTCACAGTAAAACGTTGTCCTGTTCGATTCTCAGCTAGAGCGTCTTCTGTGTGGAGATGTGCATGAATGGGCGTACCTTCGTTGAAGGTTGTGTGTCAGGGCCGACAACTCGGCACGTAAAAATCTACTGCCAATCATTAGCGGACCGGAGTTCCGCTGTGGCGACCCCTAACCGGGAAAAGCCGAAAGACACAACAACCAGCCCTACAAAACTGCAGTACACATCTGCAAATCTCGCTTGAGTTTACACACCGACTACCCCAAAATGTAGCTTCCATTTATTCTCAAAAATCTACCATATTTTTTATTACTCTCAGTGAAATTCACACTTTTAATATCTATTATATTTTCTTTAGAATAGTCCCATCGTTTTCTAAATACATTTTTCAATGTTTCTTTATCACTTTCTTCAACAATCTAATTTTCTTCCTTGTAGTCTCTTCTTGCTCTAAACCTGAAGAATCTCCGTCTTTTCCCTAGGGCTACATATTCCAATAATGCACTGGTAACAACATTCCCTCTAGATCTTCCAGTAAAAAAAAAAAAACTGCACCAAATATCCGAGTGCCAATACATGAAGTATCATCTTCCTTAGTCATAACTTCACCCGATTCCTTTACCTCTTCTCTTGTTTTCATACCCCCTATTCCTTTTCCTCCTGTACTTTTTTCTCCTTTTCTTCATACCTCATGCCAATTTCCAGCACTTAATTTGAATTATTTCTAGAATTTATTTCAGAACTTCTTGCCTCCTTTCTCCATTTACATTATACATACACGACCTTCTTCTCCACATAAAATGCATTAATTTTATCAGTGTGTTTTCCATAGCATGCTTGTATTGGCTACATATTCTGCATCTAGAGGTCCAAACATGGTTGCGAAAAATGAGCCCCCAAAATTCAGGACAATACCTCCGTAGTCAAGAATACTAAATTATACCCTTTTTTTCTTTACTTCCACAGTCACATCTGCTTTAAACCTCCAATATCCCTTACAGCTTCCTAACATCATTGTACATATTTCACATCTTTGACTTCAAATCTTGCTACTCCCCAGATTAACCTACACCACTGCACTGTTGCTAGGACTCTGCTAGGGTCCAACTATTTGATCCCGGTTTCTCATTGTATACTTGTTTATCCAGTAAGAAGTCCTTAGTACTGGTCGACCTGTTCAACCAATGTTATGTTCTAAACTGAACTAATAACAGTCTTTTAGTGCAAAAAAAAAAAAAACATGTAACTCATTTTTGTTCAAATATGCATCATTTAGTATAGAAATTACCTAGAAATTGTGGCTCTTTGCTTATGTATGCTTGTTTATATTATTGTATGTATACTTGTATACTCATTTGTTTTCTTATTGTCATGAGGAGCTTTTCTCCCCGGCCCTCCGCTGAAAATGGACCCGTGTCCAGTCGGACTTCCCCGGTTAACAAATCCAACAGCCAACAACATTGTATTTGTATATCAACTGTCGGTTCTGTCTTATTTAGTTACGTATGTTGTCTTTACTTTACAAAGTGGCCTTTAAGTATTAATTTAACATAGGAACTTTCCGAAATCTTCCCATAAAGACAAGAACTGTGAAGTCTTGAAAGAAAGAAACAATGTAATATTCTTTTCTGCTGTCTCAACATTTACTCCAAGTACTGTACTCAGAGCTTCTTGGAACATGTTTTCTGTATTCTGCCCTGCTGCTGTCACTGTCTTCAGTAAATCTACGCCTCTGGCTATCTTTTATCTAACTTTCTTCTCTCAGGCCGTCAGATTAATTTTGGTTTACTGAAACTCTTCCTTTTGCTCTCTCCTACCTCAGGTCTAGATATGGGACCCAGTAACCTCACAGGCCATTCATTCACCCCAACACCAATAACATTGCTTCCAGTGTCCGTTGTTTACCTTTGTCAATCTTATGCACATTACAGTTGTAGCTCTCCTCTGCTTTCACATGCATCACTTCTGACTGATTCGATACCTGACTGACTTGATACCCGTCAGTTCATTGTCAATTCTATTGCTCAGGCTCTGGACTGCATTGCATAAGTGGAAAAGCATCACTTCGGACTGATTCGATACCTGACTGACTTGATACCCGTCAGTTCATTGTCAATTCTATTGCTCAGGCTCTGGATTGCATTGCATAAGTGGAAATTCCTTAAGATTCTAAGAGCAGGATAAGTTATTTCTTACACTTCACTGAACTTCACCTCTGAAACGCTTATAATTGTGCTATACAGTTGATCTACTACATTTTGCACTGTTATAAAGCTTTCTTTATTGTTTCACTGCATTTATGTACTGTTTTAACTGTATTTTTCATTGCTAATTGCATGTTTACTGAACTACTTAACTGTAAACTGCTTTTTCATACTGAGAGTTGTATTTTCTGTTTGTGAGTGCTCTATCCGAGCTTTTCTGTGCATTTTTGATAATTGCCTGTTTACAGTCAAAAGCATTCTCTAGATTCTGTTCCTTGATCTGTTTAAAACTTTCATTTAGTGGCTACAACTAGGAACTGTAATAGTGTGCATTACTATAATTGCATTTTTATTTAATTACTAAACTGTAAACTGCTTTTTCATACAGAGACTTGTATTTTCTCTTTGTGGGTGTTCTTTCTATGCTTTTAAAGTGAGGTTTCTGTGTTCTGCTCAGGTGGCATAATCTTGATAGAGGCCTGTTGTCTAGGCTGGTAGTTTTGTTTGAGTTTCCTGTGTTTCTGGCAGCCATTTTCTGCCGATTGTCTTCATTATTATTGAGAGTAACAAGGCCTCCTGACCTTCTGTAGTACGAGTGATTGGATAATAGCAGGGGCTGAGTAGTAATTTGATCTTCCAACTCTTCCATTCTTACCGCTATATAAACCCAGTGTCTTATAAAGGTTGTGCTTGTATTGCTCAGGATCTGGATTGCATTGCATAAGTGGAAATTCCTTAAGATTCCAAGAGCAGGATAAGTTCTTTCTTACACTTATTTCACTGAACTGTACTTCTGAAATGCTTACAATTGTGCTATACAGTTGATCTACTACATTTTGCACCGCTTAAAGCTTTTATTGTTTCACTGCATTTATGTAATACAGTTTTAACTGTATTTTTCATTGCTAATTGCATGTTTACTGAATTACTTAACTGTAAACTGCTTTTTCATACTGAGAAATGTATTTTCAGTTTGTGAGTGCTCTATCCGAGCTTTTCTGTGCATTTTTGATAATTGTCTGTTTACAGTTAAAGCATTCTCTAGAGTCTGCTCCTTGATCTGTTTAAAACTTTCATATAGTGGCTACAGCTAGGAAATGTAATTTTTGCCACCCACCCTCCCTAGTGTTGTGTGTTCTTATACTTGGTGGCTTTGCAGTTGCCCGCCCATACTGTATATTTGATCTGTGACACTCCTCCCAGTCTAGTGTCATTAGTTCACTCAATCTAATAGAAAACATTTGTGAAGGCCGACCCACTCATATTCTTAAAGTTGAATGAACTTCTGTTCCAGCTTTCTCCATTTCCACTTTTACTGGGAAAAAAAATCTAAGCTTGCTTCCCCCCCTTTTCTGTGGCAGGTCTTGTCCAGATAAGAATTTGCTGTGTCCAGTACTGTTTGTGAGCTCCTAAGCCACCCCCCCCACACTTAACTGGGGTTAAACTATTCCTGCCGCCATAAAGTCTGTTCTTCAAAATTTCCCTTGCAACTAGCCAGCTTTTTAGTTTTAGCACTCAAATCTGTTTCTTTGAGCTCAGCTCATTGTAAGCACTAAAGTTACAAATTACTACAGCACAACTTTCCTCACTTGTCTAGAGGAAAACAGTTTTTACTACTTAATAAATAAGTACCTATTCAGGCATGTCTAAAGTCAGCTCCCAATGTTTTCTCCTGTCTACCTGATGAATCTGGGCATCTTGGGACAATGCAGCAATTGCCTCATGAACGCAGACAACCCTCTCCTCCTACCACCCAACACTACGATCTGTGAGAGATGCACTTATATAGCTAAACTGGAAGCAAAGCTCTCTTTACCAAAGACTGGCCTAGACAGTCAAGAGGCGAAGGTAAACACTTGCACCGCACCACACATCACATAGTCCCTCAAAACCTACATCACCAAAACACACACATTTGCAGAGGCTCTCAGTACAAATCTGCCCAGAGACCTCCAAAGCAGAAATGCAAGCACCCTCCACCCCCCCCAGCACAACCCAAATGACACATAGCCTACATACTCAGTGTGCCACTCAACTACAGCCCATAAGGCATAACGTACCCAACACTCTAGTCATAGGTGACTCTATAGTCAGGCACACAGATGTTCCACTCACCAGGCTAAACAAGGAAAAAGTTACTGTCAGCTGCCTGTCGGGTGCCAGGATCCACCACATAACGTACGCACTCAGGTCACTCCACAAGTACAAATATGACTGTCATTGTCCATGTTAGTGTGAATGACCTGAGATGTACCTCCCTGGACTACATGAAGAGAGACATGGAGGAGCTCTCCCATCTAGTAGCCCAGGCAGGTATGACCCTAGCCCTGAGTAGCATCCTGCCATCACCCAGAATGATACCACAGTAAAAGGACAAAATGATTGACTTCAATTGGCTAAGCTTCTGGTGTCATTCTAAGGGAATCCAGTATCTGTCTGCCTGGGATGACATGATTGACAGACCACACTGCTTTCCCAGAGATGGCCTGCACCTGTCGCCCTTGGGATTCCGGATACTGGCAAAGGCTCTTGCCACCCATATAGTGCCTTTTTTAGACAATGTTCAAATGACAAATTCACCACCGTAACAGGTACAAGCAAGCAAAATCTGAGGGTAATGCTACTCTATGCTAGAAGTCTAAAACTCAAAATGCACTCATTCGAGGCACTCCTTAAAATGGAGAACACTGACATCTGTGCAGTGACAGAGACCTGGTTCAAAGCTCCAGAGAGCACCCCTGCATTACCAGGCTATAATTCATACCACACCTTTCAGCCACCAAACCCGGACCGAAACACTAAAGGTGGAGGTGTGTCCATATTCATTAAGGATATCCACACCTCCAAGCTAGTTGCTCAGCATAATGCATCTGAGATTATTCAAGTTCAACTAACTCTGGGCAAAACTGCAATCCAGATTGTAGCTTGCTACAGACCCCCCACCATGCCCCAGGATTCCCACTCTTTTCTTGATACACTGAAAAATATTAAGGTACAACCCAACACTCTAATAATGGGCGATTTCAACTACCTACCATTAACTGGGAAAACTACTCATGTACCAACTCTTTTGCTCAACGTTTTCTGGAAATCAATTCCAACGCCTTGGATAAACTTATCCACACCCCCAGCAGGAGCAGCAATATCTTAGACCTGGTCATCACCGATATGGGTGACCGGTGTTCTGCACCAGAGGTCAGCTCCTCATTGGTCAGATCCAACCACAAGCTAATCACCCTAGACATCCACATCCGGCTCCCACCCCCCATTAGGAAAACAACCGTAAAAAAATTCTCCAAAGTCAACTTCACGCTTAAGACACAAGTGGCAAACTTCACGACACCCATGCAGATGGACAACAGAGGTACGACTGCTGAATCCTACACAAATGCACTTTATAAGCACTTACATGAGTGCATGGATCATGCTATCCCTAACAGAACCAAGATGCTATCCTCCAAAAAAGGGAAGCCAATCTGGTGGTCTTCTGCCATAAACAAACTCTACAACAAAAGAAAAACTGTTGCAAAAGAGTAAAATCCCACGATTGGAGGAACTCCCTGGTCAACCTCAGTAAGAAGCTGAGATTCCTCATAAAGTCCTCCAAACCTAGTTATGAAAACAAAATTGCCACTTATTCTAGAGACAACCACAAAGCATTCTACAGCTATATCAAGAATCTCAATGGCAACACAAAGATCTGCTCTGAGTTACAGCACAATGACCTTAAATATACAGAACCAACTGATATTGCCAACATCCTGGCAGATAGGTTCAGTGCTAACTTTAATCCCCCCACCCCCTAAAGGGCCCATCTTTATACCGGAAGAATGCAAAGTTCCTGTAATCACGGCTGCACAGGTAAAAACCTCACTCTCCAAAGCCAAGAACACAGCATCCATGGGACCTGACAACATCCCAGGCTGCCTTCTACATGAACTACAGAATGAACTGGCACCCCACCGAAGTACCATGTTCAATCATAGCCTCACCTCAGGCTTTGTGCCCACTGAATGGTGCACCACGACAGTTATTCCACTCCACAGAGGGGGGGGGCCACAACAGACCCCAGGAACTACCGCCCCATTAGCCTGACGAGCCTGGTCTGCAAGGCCATGGAACGCATCATCATGGAACTCATAAACAAAGACATTGGAGATCTCCAAACTCTGACAGTTCGGGTTTGTAAAAGGCAGATCATGTCTCCTAAACCTGATAGACTTCTTTGAAGTAGTCACCAAAGCCACAGATGAGGGTAAGGTGGTTCACACAGCCTATCTAGATCTCGCCAAGGCGTTCAACACCAACCCCCACTCTGGAATTATAGATAAAACTCACTAAACTAGGTATAAATCCCCATGTCACAAGATGGGTTGCCAACTGGCTTACTGACAGAACCCACACTGTGAAAGTAGCAGACTCCAAATCAGACTTCAGACCAGTGACAAGTGGAGTACCACAGGGTTCAGTCCTGGGTCCTCTCCTGTTTGGTATCTACTTCTCTGAAGTACAGGCTAACGCACTAAATTCGCAGATGACTGCAAACTAGGAGCCATAATCGAAACTCCCAACAATGTGGACATCCTACAAAAGGGCCTCACTGAGACAGATGCCTGGTGTCAAAGACATGGTCTCAAGCTCAATGCCAAAAAGTGCATTGTCATCCCTTTTGGTAAAAACTCTGTACCCATGAACTACCACATAGGGGGTAGTCTACAGCACTGAAAGTGTGATAAGAGACGTTGGGACACAGGTGGACAGTAGTCTCTCCTTTGATAATCACATCGCCACAGTGGTCAGGAAATCCTTCTACGTGGCACACCTCATCCCAAAAGGTTTCTCATCCAGAAAAAAAAAAAGAGGTCATTGTTCCCCTCTACTCATCACTCATTAGACCCATTATAGAGTACAACGCCCCTTTTGGTATGTACCTCACAAGACATCTACAACTGGAAAGGCTGCAAAAATTCCCGACAAACAGGATTACTGGCCTCAAACAGATGCCTTATGCAGACCTTCTCAAAAAACTCCAGCTTTACTCAGTCGCATATCGCCTACTCAGAGGCGATCTCTGCCTAACATACAAAGGTATGTCAAACCCAGGGCTGTAGGACATGCTCCACTTAAAGAAATCCCAATCCCTCCGAGCTACACACTCTAGGGACCTAAACCTTGTCACCACAATAAACAGAACATGCTGGAGGGATTGATTCCTGTCCCAGAGACTTCCCATACTCTGGAACAGACTACCTATGTCAAACAGAGCTCCTCAATAGCACTCTTAAAGAAAAATCTTGATAATTGGATGGGTAATAGGAAATTCACCCAGGGGATCACTTCTGTGGTTCTGCTCGACAGGGGCACAGGAAAATAATTTTCTTGTGTGGCGAAAGCCAGAGTACCTTTTTGGCTAGGCTTGTATAGGCCCTAGGGTCAATAGCCTAGTACCTACCTATGAATTCATTAAGTTTGCTAAGTCATTCTCAGTGTCTACTTCCACAGTCTAGTCCTTTCTGTGCTCTCCATCTCTCACTGATGCAGTATACACTACTAGATGCCATAACCCTGAAAACAGGATGGGGTTGGGAGGGTGGCCTAACGGTTAAGGTGTTTGCCTTACAAACACAAGGTGCAGGGTTTAAGTCTCACAAGGGATAATTGGGCTAAGCTTAAAATGGCTCGCAAGAGCAGTTAGCTTAGTACTAACCTATGAACCTATAAGATTTTTAACTCTGATCATTTATACACAACTTAAAACAACAACTCTTCATATCATAAAAGCCACATCAAAAATAAACCATGCATAAAGAAATCTGGAAAAAAATGTAGGTAGTTTCTATCCCTTAGCGCCAAGTGTAAAAAAAGGGGGCAAATGGTAAAATGTACTTATTTATTTCACACCTGTTAACCGCATGGGTGGACTGGTCAAATGACTCTTTAGCCATGACCTCAGCCATTAGTAACACAGGATTATATAACATTATGCATTAACATATATATATATATATATATAATACATATACACATACATACATATATAAATACAGCAACATATACAATGCAATACAAGAGTGATCAAGTTTCCATCGCAGGATGTATACATTTGTGTAAGAAAAACTATTTCTTACACAGAATGCACGTTATGTGTAAAATTCATAAATGTTTAGCCTTCCTTCCTAAATTGGTCTCAGATGGTAGCAGCTGACTACTTAGGACAACTTCACTAAGATTTATGTTTATTTTACCATTTGCATGCACAATATGTTTGTCTGCTAGATGTTCTTGTTTTGGTACTTTTCCGTTAAACCCCTACCACACGGTTTCGCTGCCAGATCGGCACGTCTCGCCTTATTGCTGAGCGAGCTGTGCAAATGTAGTGTTTACAAATGCACTGGCTACCGTCATGTGTGAATTAGTAACGTATTAATTGAAGTAGTAACGTATGTATTTTTCAAAATGTGATTTTTTTTTGTAATGTTTGCTTTTCGGGAGACAGTGGATTGCGGTAACTAAGCTACGACATGTACAAACCTAGAACCGTAACGTTTAACGTACGGTTGCAGTTAACAGTGCCACATAACCTCTCAATGTGTTAATGCACAAAATCTGAACAAAGCCTAATAAAATGGGGGGCAAACTCCCAAATATAGGGAGGGAGATAATTTAAGTACTGCTTTTATAAACTTAGACACTTGCTAGCATGACTGGTTTTATGTTAGCGTGCATTTCAGAAGAATGTAAAGTCTGAAACTAAAATGTGTCATTATTTACTGACTTCCATGTTCAGTAATTTACCAGAAAACCACATAGTTTGTGTTCTTTTCATAAGAAAGGTGTGTGTGGGGGTGCAAATGGCTTTGCCGCCCGCCCCGCAAAAGCAATTTAAAGCACAAAATTAGGTGGGGGAGTAAAGTACTGCCTACATACTGCCCTTCTGACCCGCTAATATTTGAACCTGTCCTTGCACCTCTTTTAAAGGTCACGCAATACACAAATTGACTATGTTGGCATGGCCGTACTTTAAGAGCGGCAACAAACGGCCACAGATCAGAATGAACATTCAACAGGTGGCTGGATAATCTGCATGGCTTGTCACTCAGCCATATTTTGCATGCAACCTCACACGGGCTTGCACAGTCAATTCCTGCGCGAAAATCGCGGTGGGGTAATGTCTTTTACTGTAAATTTTATTCCACATTTAAATAACGTATCTGTTAAACAGCCCTGTAATAATATCAGTGTGGCTTCAGAAAAGTTCAGATAACTGCAGACTAAACATTTCAACTTATAGAAACATACACGAAAATAATGCTACGCAGAAGGTAGCCATCACTCTCTTCTGTAAGTGAGAAATGCAGAGTCGGACTCAAGTCACCACATCAAACACAAGCGCTCACAACCTCATATACGTGTACGGACACACCTGAATAAGGTCACTGCCCCAAAAAATATAAAAATAAAATGTTCCATTTGCTTCCACAGTTTGTCCCCTCAATTATTCTACAACTTTTGTCCCTTCTCAATAAACTGTTTCCTCAGTACATGTTCCAAGTTATTCTTAGCGCCCTCTTAAGGGAGAAAGCAGGCATAGTCACCCGGAACAATAACACATTCACTCTCATCTCCAAATTGCCTTCCTACCTGCTGCTGCTCGGTAGCACCGGTACCTCTGCTTAAAATATTGCTCAACTCAACGAACATTTTTCAAAACCAGTCAGCAGTTATTTCCGGTATACAGAAAGGGCTAGTTGACGTGCTCGTGTCACGTGATTTTTGCGTTTTTACGTTTTCGAAGTTAACATCTGCAAAGGTAGCTGGGGTTGGGGGTTATTGCGCAGTGTAATTATACTCACGTGTAGGTTGTTGGGTTGATAAAGTCTTGTGTTTGACATTAGGAACATTGATGTTTAGGTCTGTTAATTACAGTAAAATTATTTTACTATAAAGGTTGTATGCACCAAGGTTATTTCTCGGCGCACGGAAGATAGCATGCTGACATTCCCTTGGTTGACTTTTCGCTGCGCATTTTTGGAAAGTAGGGTTGCCACCTTTCAAAATACCCAAAGTAGGACATTTTCTGTAAATAGACGAGATTCTGCAGCGCAAAACATATTCATGGCTAGTGCAAATGATAGAACTTTACTTTTTTGCCAAAATAAAAGCTTATTCTTGTAGCATTTTAGTTGCTTACACTATTTCATATAACATTTGGGTGTTTCAGACACAAAATAACTATTTTATGCAACTAATAAAGAAAAGTGACAAAATATTTTTAAAGTCTCAGGACAATTGCCATTTTTCAATTTTTCTTGCAGGACATAACTGTCCAAAGAAGGACTGGCCCTCGCAAAGAAGGAGTGGTCAGTTGGTACCCCTATTGGAAAGTCAACGTATTAGGGTTACCACCTTTTCAAATGCCCAAAGTGGGACATTTTGGGTACAAACATCAGATTTTGCAGGGCAAAATATACCCACAGCCAGTACAAAGGACAGTACTTCACTTGTTTGCCTAAATAAAAGCTAATTCTTGTAGTATTTTAGTTGCTTATTTTGTTATAACTTTTAGGTGTTTCAGATATAGACTGTTTTATGCAACTATTACATAAAATATAGAAAATATTTTTGCCCTAAAATCTCAGGACATTTGCCATTTTTTCAATTTTTTTTGTAGGACATAATTTCCCAAAGAGGGACTGTCCCTCGCAAAGTGGGATAGGTGGTAACCCTACAACGTATAGGTTACTCAACAAAAGTGTAAATAGTGTGGGTTCCGTACTAATCCCCGAAGCACTTTTTCTAGAATCGTTCATGGCCGAACATACTTACGCGAAAATGCTGTTCACCGAAGCAGTATTTATGCGGATAAGGGAAGATTCCTTTTTCACCCACTGTAGTGCGGCCTTGAAGTGAGAATATTAAAGTAGGAGGGGTGTGGCAGGCATAGCCCCCCCTGCATAAACACTTTTTTCTGACACATTGTAAAGAAAGTGCTTTTTCGATAAAAACACTTTTGTTAAAATGTGTTCGGTGATGTTGGGTTCGACTATTGCAGCTTCGTGCAATAGTCATAGACCCGTATTTCAGCCAAATAGGGTTAAACATGTCTGCAATTAATGAAGTCTGGCTTGTTGGCTTGAACACAATGATAAAGGGTTGTATTACCTTGTAGATACAAAGTCCATACTGTGGAGCACGTTTGCCATTCAGGGGTAATTTGCATGTCTACTGTGGGGAAGGTTGGCTTGTAACTTTTTATTTTACATATGGTCAGATAGTATTCTGTTTTGCCGGGAACTTTCTGGTTTGGTCCTTTATGTATTTCATAGGTTCATAGGTAGGTACTAGGCTATCGGCCCTGGGGCCTATACAAGCCCAGCTAAAAAGGTACCCTGGCTTTTGCCACCCAAGAAAATTATTTTCCTGTGCCACTGTCGAGCAGAGCCACAGAGGTGATCCCCGGGGTGAATTTCCTATTTCCCATCCAATCATTAAGATTTTTCTTGAAGAGTGCTAATGAGGAGCTTTGATATAGATAGGTAGTTTATTCCAGAGTATGGGAAGTCTCTGGGACAGGATGGTGTGGGGCCCCCTTTTTTTGCTTTTAGATCCACCCTGACGTAACTAATGTCATACTTATTTTAATCTGTTTAAGAACACTGGTAAGTCGCCTCTAAAGTAAGTCATCTAGAGATTATTACAATAAGGTCAAGATCCACAAGAATCACTTCCTCATACAATGCATGGGAAGGACTAAGTGAACTCTTAAACAAAAAATGATTGTTTTCCTAGGAATAATTGACATTGTATACTGTTTATATTATTTATGAGTTAGCAGACACCTTTGCAAATAGTTGTCTTAATTAGTTGTTTTATATGTTGCTTATAATAGTTAAAGAATTGATTTATGTTCATTTTTTTCTTTTCACTATGTTAATTATTTCCTTTTTAATGAAACTTTATTATTTCTTATGTTTGCTTTAAAAAAAAAAAACGGTACTTACGTATTATTGCAACCACGCTTTCTGGCCAGCACCTTATTTATATTATTTATTCCTTCCATGCTCCACAGTGTATGCAGTCTAACAGTGGAATAATCATGCAAACAAAATCCCTCTTAGCATAATATTAATCTGTTAAGTCATGAAATGAATATCCAAACAAGATATTATTGTAACCACCTTAATTAGGATATTGCCTCCTTCTTTTTCTCCACACTCTATGTTCTCTGATCAAAATTAAAATCCATACAGCATATAATGGGCTTCTCTTTAGTAAATCTGACCACTCATTAAACAAAGTCTGTGCTAGTGTAATACCTAAGAAAAACTTTGACCCATAGTCTGACTTTTGTACACAAGGTTCTAGACTGCCTTCGTGTCCACCTCTACCCTAGACTGTACCTTTAAGAGGTAAAAATGTTTTTAAAAGGAACTTTAATGGGGGAAGCATCCTTTTATATTTTACACAATATTACTTACTACCGTTATATAAATAACATGCTGCCGAAAATGAGTGTTTGTGAAAATACAAATAACGGGCTAATGCAAAAGCGTGGTTGAGATAATACGTAAGTACCAAAAATTCTAATAAAATGTTTGAAGAAAAAAACCACTGGTAAATTCTCATAGGTTCATAGGTTGGTACTAGGCTATCGGCCCTAGGGCGTATACAAGCCTAGCCATAACAATTCCCTGGCTATTTCTTCCCACACTATTTACTTTCCTGGACCCCTGTCTAGCAGGGCGACTGACGTGATCCCCGGGGTGAATTTCCTTTCTCCCATCCAATCATCAAGGTTCCTTTTGAAGAGGGCCAAAGAGGCACTCTGCTTGACATGTATGGGCAGTCTATTCCAGAGTCTGGGGAGTCTCTGGGTCAGGAACCTATCCCTCCAGCATGTTTTGTTTATTGTGATGACAAGGTTTAGATCCCTGGAGCGTGTGGCTCTGAGGGATTGGGATTTCTTTAAGTGTAGCATGTCCAGCAGCTCTGGGTTTGACATGGCCTTGTATGTTAAGCAGAGTACTTGTTCTTATTATGCTGTACATATGAATAACAAAAAGGGTTTTGTGTGTGTGTGTGTGTGTGTGTGCGCGCGCACGTGTGTGCGGCTGAGATGAAACATGTATACATGTAGTGGATTATGGCTTTTTGGCCTCAAAGCATAAAAAAATGTGTGCAAATGTTCATTTCAGTACCACTATAATGAAACATTTTATGGTTGTAGGATGTAGTCTGGATATTTTTCATGATGTATTCTTCAAGAAAGTTGTGTAATTGTTACTTAAGAAATGATAACTCTGTTTTGTCAGTGTCTTGCTAGTTTGTTCCTATGTGGGGTCTTTTTGTTTATGTATCTAATTGTATAGCAATTAGTTTAGAGGATTAAGAAGCTGTTAATGAACTGTCTCTGGTGGTCCAGTGGTGCAAGGTTTGATTCCCTCAACTTCCTTGTCTAACTGTTTGATTCTGAGCAAGTCATTCAACCTGATGCTGAGTCTGAAAAAAGGTCTGTGGAGATCAGTGCTTTACTCTGAAAAACAAGTATCTATATTTACATCTTCCTTTCTCTTTATATATATATAGATATAGATATACAAACACATACATGTCCATAAATGTGTGAGTACTAATCATATACCTATACATAGGTTCATAGGTTTATACTAGGCTATCTGCCCTAGGGCATTTATAAGCCTAGCCAGAATGTGTTTGGCTTTCGCCACCCATTTTAAATTTATTTTGCTATGCCCTTTTTCGAGGTTAGTATACTGTGCCTCTGTCTAACAGTGACACAGAAGTGATACCTGGGGTAAACCTACGATCTCCCATCCACTCATCAAGATTCCTCTTGAAGAGAGTCAATGAGGGACTCTGCCTAACCTGGACTGGGATTTTATTCCAGAGTGAAGGGAGCCTCTGGGTTATGAATCTGTCCCTCCAGCATGTCCTATTTATTTCAGTGTTGAGGTTCAAGTCTCTCGAGCGCGTAGCTCGATGG